>NC_090899.1:7061989-7085613 GCF_040956055.1 Brachionichthys hirsutus
CAACCGGTACAGCAGCACCTTCCTTCAGGAACATGTGAGTTTAATACTGTACCAGATACACATCCTGCCGTCACCTGTTGCATGTCTGTCAGGGATCCTTCCTCTGCTTCTCTTCCAGTGGCTTCTGGCAGTTTCCATGATGTTTTTTAAGTTTGTTTTTTCAGTTATATCAATGGCCTGAGGACAGATAATGTCAAAGGTTACACAGATTCTAAGGCCACATGAGGAATATATGTAATTTATGAAATATAATTTGGACTATAAACAATAAAAATCATTCCACTGAGCCCATTTCTAAAACATATATTGGGCATGTTTCACACATTTGTTGTCGTTTCATCAGAAATTAAAATAATTTGCATTTCCTGTAGTAGTTTAATGCATGAAAGACTCTTTGGGTCACTTTGTTGTCCTCTTCCTGTCAAATGTAAATTTAAAGTAATTGTATTTTCAAACTCCCTCTCTGTAATAGATTTAGCAGAACGGGAGAGGGTGAACAAAGGTGATAAGTACCGGTACTTCTTATCACAGTTACTATCCTTGGAAAGTGTACAATAGATTGGACAAACATGGCTTCAAACCTCAGGCTTTCTTTCCGAGGAAAACTTTTCTGATCAACTTCTTCTACTCTAAAATATGAGTTAAGAAAGTCAAGTCAGTGCACAGCAGTTGATTTCAGTCAGGCGCTAGCCAGCATGAGAAGGAAATGCTACAGAATGCAACCTGAATGAACCTTACACGCATTTCTTTTTCTGTCAGCCTGATGAAGATGCTTGAAGCACATTGTGTCCTCCTCTATTTACACACTCGTGCATCATTCAAGCTCATCTGTGACCTCATTGGACAAGCTTTCCTTTGATCAGACAGTTTCTCTGTGATGCTGGACATTACATTCTAATTGCAACACATTAAAACTCCAGATGCGGGCCACGATGTAGGACCCGCAGGGAGAGAAAGACGCCTTTGTTTATCACACAACTGCATTTTAAAACGACAAACAGCCTGAAGCTGAGCGCAACAAAAGCCAGCGAGAAACTCCTTCGGCTGTCCTGAATAGCAGTGTGTGTGTGTGTGTGTGTGCGTGCATATATAACACCTGCATCCTGGTGTGTCTCTGGGTTTTAACATGATTTACCCCCCCCCCCCCCCCCCCCCCTGTGTGCCCTTTTCCCTTCCAGGCCTACATCCTCCTGGACTGCGGTGATGACAATATTTGCATCCCTGACCTCCAGCTCTCTGCCAGCATGTAAGATTGACCCGGCCACGCCCTCTGACCTCAACCTGTAAACACCTCACACATCCAAACACGCACACACACACACAGTTCAATGAGCCCAGTTGACACTGAAGGTGCTCACATTATAAATCCATTTACCACGTTGTGTGTGTGAGGTGCGTTTGTATATGAATTAGCCTACTCCTTATAGTGTTTCCATGGCAGCATTGAGCAAACATCCTGTCACCCTCTACTGACAGATACACACACACACACACACACACACGCTGTTCGGGTGATTGTCGGGCTCGGATCTATTTAATTCCGAGCTGCAGAGCCATAAACGGTCTTAAAGAGTTAGAATTTTACAGGAGCCACAAGACATAAGTTGAATGTGACTTCAACGACATGCTTTCTCACCTGTGTCTTCAACATGTTTTGCTGTTTAAATGAAACACACACTCACAGGGACCGCTCAGAGCTGGTGATTGGAGATGACAACCTGGTCCTGTTGACCGTCACTGCGGCGAACCGAGGAGAGGGAGCCTACGAGACGGAGCTCCACGCTCTCATACCGCCGGAGGCCGACTACATTGGAGTGAATCGCAGGATGGAAGTAAATACACACATATTTCTCCGACAGCGGTCCATTCGCTGATGAGAGTCGTTGGCAGGGATTCTGAAAATAGATGCAGGATGGAGTCATGTGTTGGGAGATCACACAAACTGAGGGAGCGAGTGATTGGAGGCTGCAGTTGATGCATATCATCGCATCCTGTTGTGTCTTTGTGGTGTGTGTTTGTTTCGAGTGATTAAAGGGAGGTTATCAGCAGAGTATTCTTTACTGGCATTAGCCCAAAAGCCCCTATTATGATTTACAGGCTGCATTAGTGACCACGGAAATGGATAAGGTCAAATGCTGCGTGTGTTTGTGTCTATGTGCGTGTGTGTGTGTGTGTGTGCGTGCGTGCATGTGTGTGCGCTAATGAGTGTGTAATGGGGCTGCTTGATTGATGAGGTTGTTACTGTCAGACCATTCATCACTACCTTACCCTTCCCTCCCTCCTCCTCGCTCACTCCCTTCTCCCTTTTGATGATGATGATGATGATGATGATGATGTACTTCCCGCTGTTGTTCCTTTCTCTCCTCTCTTGACTCTCGCTGCTCCCTATTTGTCACTTCTCATGCCCTTTTATTGCTTCCCTCGCCGTCTGACTTGCTGTGCTTTCGTGTCGTCTCTCCTCCCGGCTCCAGTCTCCATCTCAGCCGAACTGTGAATACAAGATGGTGAACGAGTCCAGGGTGGTGGTGTGTGACCTCGGGAATCCGATGGTGGCCGGGACAGAGGTGTGTTTTCAAACGGGAAAGCACAACACACACTTTTCACGACGACATCACACATTTCAAACATCCAAGCTGAGAAGCTGAGGCCATTTAGCTGGCACATGCAGGAAGACAAGGCTTTGTAAAATTAAGACTTTTCCTACATGAAACTCTATGGAAAATTAACACTTTTCCGACATGAAACTCTATCATGCTGGTTGTCCGCATGTGTGAACCGCGAGTGTGTCGTATGTCTAAAGGTGTCAAAGAAGTGCATTCTAGCCCCGGAGGTGACACACGGCTAAGTGATAAATCAATTATGAGTTCATCTTTCACTATTGGGGAGGGGAGGAAAACAAGACATGTGAAAGGGCCAAGGGGTGCGTGTGTGTGTGTGTGTGTGTGTGTGTGTGTGTGTGATTCTCTGTTGTCCAGATGTTTCCCATATTTAACTTTCCCCTCGCCCCACTGCGCGCTCAGGAGTCCACAGGCTGATGCAGGACATACCTCCACATTTTTTCCTCTATATTCTAGTTCAAAGAGCTTTTATGGTATTGAATAGAAGTCACACATGCGTCCATTGTTTGGTTATCATTAACAATTGATGAGGTAAAGGCAGAGCAGGGCACCAAATCAAATGAGCACCCAACAAATTCTCAGCGAGTTAAATTAAAGTTACATTTAAGCAAAACATTAGAATTAGATGATACGTTTTGCACAGTTCATTTGTCCATTCTGTGTCAAAAAAAACTAATTGCTAATTATTTGAAATGCCCAGACCAATCAGAAAAACCCGACATTACATGATTTCATTGAGAAAGTTTCTGTGGGAGTTTTTTAGTGATTTCTCTCCTCTGTCAAAATGAATGTTCCCTTTTAGCCGGCATAAACCGGCCACAGCTGGTCGTCTCTCTGAAGGGCGACGCGACTAAATGTTAACAGCCACTTTACAACGTTAGACATGATGCTCCGAAGACAGATTCCTCCTCCTCCCGACTGTGACAAGGACTGTGGCTGATAGCGGCAGCTTTTGACTCATTGGGCGTGCGACTCTTCAGATCTTCTCCGCCTGGCTTTCTCTAATGTGCCCCATATAGACGCCCCCCCCCCCCCCCCCCACAGGCCTGCCTTGTGAAGTGTGTGTGTGTCTGCATGCTGTCATTTCCCTCTCTGGGCCATGCGTTCAAACTGCTGTTCGGTCGAGCTCTCACACACATGCATGTACACAAGTAAGCAAGCACACACTCCGCTGTCAGGCAGTGGATGATGAACTTAATCCTCCACGTGTTTTGAGTTAGTGTAGATGACAGGGGATTTAAACTGGGCAGAGACGCAAACCTAAACCATGGCTTTTAAGTGTGTGTCTGTGCGTGTGCAGAGTTCTTTTTTCTTTTCTCGGTTCCTGGATTTCTCCTGTTGTCCACACACAAACGCAGACCTGATTTTCTGCTTGTGTAACAAAAGAGCGGACGTCGTTAACGTGGATTTCGCTGTCTATTCGTAGACGCTTTAAACATGGCGCAGCCTCCAACGTCAGTTCTGCCTCTCACTGGCCTCTTTCTCAACTTGCTTTATTCTTATATTCATTTCTCCACGTTCTTTCCCAGCTCACTGTTGGTTTGAAGTTTTCTGTGCAGAGGCTGGAAGACGCCAGACCAAAGATCAGCTTCGAGCTCCAGATCCACAGGTGACACACCCACCCACACACACACTCACACACTCTCACGCATCCCCACCGACGCACACAAGGAATTGTTTGTATTTCTTCTCAGCCATCTAAATGCGCTCTGTGTCTGTGTTTGATGAAACTAACCGCGGAGAAGAGAAAAAGACAGATGGCCCGGAGGATCTCGACAAGCGCTGCACAATATGCTCACTGTTGCTCCACTGTATTGCTTGTGATCGGCCGGTTAGATGGTGGAAAAGCCCCTTCCTGGAGACAGTTGAAAATACAAACTTTATTACGAGGTTATCTGAGGCTTGGCATTCCCGTTGGTTGTATCGCAGAATTTTTGTGTTTCCTATTGTGCTTTTATATTTCATTTACACACCATGTGATTCTCTCCTCAGCTCCAACAAAGACAGCTCTGACAGCAACCTCGTCAGTTTGGGTCTGTCCATCGTTGCCGTAGCTCAGCTGGATTTACGCGGGTGAGTCGAACACGAGGGCGCAGCGGCCTCTCTGAGAGACCCTGGAATTCTCCGTCACGAAGCTCCGATTGATCACGTTTCAGCCTCATTATTTTGGTGTTTCCAGGATATTTCTGCCCTTTCTGGGATTACATTTGCAAAGCATGTTTATATACAGATAGGAAACAGCACGAAAGACGAACGTGGTACTAGGAATAAATTTCAACTAATCGTGAGCACATGGGCGACTGGAGAGCCTTTCGGGGATGTCCATGTGCACACACACACACACTCACACACACACTTCAAAGCTGGGATTCTTGTATGCCGCTGTTTGGGTGTGGTCAGTTTTACATACAAACAGAGGAGGACCTGGGACCAGAAAGACGAGGATATACAAGTTCCTGTGTTTGGACTTTGAAGCCATCGAGCATGTTAAAGGTCAAGGACGTGTAAATCAAAGTTGTGGTGTGGTAGCGCTATACTCAGAAGTGCTTCTGACATTCTGATTGTACGCGTGTACCTAATGAAGTGGCCAGGGAGCATGCATGTTGCAGACATGATGACATACCGCTCTTTAACTGCTGTCAATCCTCTTTTCCTCAGGGTGTCTCATCCCTCTCAGGTGGTGCTGCCATTCCCACGCTGGGAACCTAAAGAGAAGCCCGTCAAAGAGGACGATGTGGGGCCTCAAGTGACACACATCTATGAGGTGAACGCAGCTTAGATTGAAACACAGCCAGACATCTACACCCCCCCCCCCCCCCCGAGGGAAGAAGAAGATAGAGGTGTGCTGAGGTCACGTTCGTGCTGTCCCCGGCCGCTGCTCAGACTGTTGAGATGAAAAGAGCAGGAGAAATAGGTGTTGGGTAGTTGGAGTGGAGTAAGTCCTTACACACGATAAAACAGTAGCTCTATAAAGAAGGAGGTTCTGGCTGATCAAAGGTCTCCTGTGAAGGCGGGAATGAAGGCGGGGCAAAGAAGGGTGTCGGGAGCAAGTAAAGAGGGAGAACAGGAGGCAAGAGGAGGGATTGCCTGGACAAATTGTAATATGTAATAATGAGTGAGGGGGAAGACGAGGTCAAACACAGGTACAGACAGATAGAGACAAGGAGGGAGGATGACAGACAGACTGGCGACTGTTTGCGACGGGGGGGGGGGCGTGTGAACGTGTGAGTCTGTGCCACACATGTGATTTCCTTTCCTTTGGACGGGATGGCCGCTTCACTGAACCAGAGTGCAGCGGTGTCTGGCCTGTCCTGCAGCTGATAATGACTTTCATTTGCGGTACTTTTCCAAGTTGGCAGCTGCTTCTAGTTAGAGGGGATGGAGTTTTGGCTCTTGCAGAATTACTGCCCTGCAGCACCAGGATCATGTCCTGTTTGGATGACTTGCTGCAGTGTTAATGTGTGTGTGTGTGTGTGTGTGTGTGTGTGTGCGTGCGTGCGTGAGAGACATGGAGAAAATACAGGCCATTGTAAAAACTGAGGGTTTATTTGGTTGATGGTTCATTTACGATCATAATTCATTGATCCCCATTGTGATTTGGGATGATGAGCCAGCATTGACTTGTCTTGTGTTTCAATCCCCGGTGATTTAAGGTCAGCTTGGTGTTACGTGCCGTAAGGTGGCCTGTGTCATCGTCTCACAGTTACGATAACCTAATTGTAGCCTCAGCCGCTTGAGACTTGCGAATAAGAGAGACCCCAATGCTGACACCTTTCTGCTTCCTCCTTCACTCCAGCTGCATAACTCCGGTCCCAGTAGCATTCGAGAAGCTGAGCTCCAGGTCGGCTGGCCCTCCCGTTTCCGTGACGAGAACCTGCTGTATGCGATGGAGATTCAAACGGATGGACCGATTAGTTGCAGGACGAATGGCAGCCTCAACCCACTTGGACTTCAGGTAGCATCACAATGCATTCACATTTACGTGCTGATGCATGCAGGCACATCCTTATTCTGAGACTCTAATATATAACTAGAGACATGTTAAATCCCTGGCATACTATCAAGCCACTGGGGTGTACAGCAATTGCAGGCTTTTTGGTATTAAAGCAAGCGGGTAATTCATCCATCCATCCATCATTTATAATCTCTTATTCAAAGCAGGATTGTTGCTGCTGTTTGGTCATTTTTGCTGTCAGTTAGCTCAAAAGGAAAGTGGTCGAGTTTTAGTCTTATATCAATACAAACTAATTTGTGGTAATTGTTGCCCTGAAAAGGGAACGTGTCTGTGTAAATAGAAATGTGAAGTCAGTAACCCGTAGCTTCGACCCGGCTTGCTGACCATGAGAAGACGTCTCGTCTTCAGCAAGCGTGCTTCGGGCCTTTCTGCACGTCCACCGTCAGATTCCCTGAGGAATACAGACCAGACTGAACCGCTAATGTGTCGCCGCCAATGTTCTTCATTATAACTGTGTGTTTGAATATGAATAGTGAGCAACAAGCTTTTTTTTCAGTACTTTTAAACATTCAATCTCTCACATTGCCCTCCCTGCAGCTCAGCGCTGACTTGCTGTGAGGGGGAAATGAATGCATGAATCGTATTTATCAATTCTAATGTCATTCCAAATCGCATTCAGACTTTGCTAAACTTTTCGCCTCCAGGTTCATCATTTTTAATCCAAGTAAACTAAATGTCTCTCCTTGTCTGTCTCAGGTTTCTTCCCTCCAGGACACTCCTGAGTTATTGGGGTTTCTGAGGAACACTTCTCACCAGCGCCATAAACGAGCCGCCGCCGCCGCTGCTCAGAATTACAGTGGTAAAACCTTGGTGAGCCTCACGCACACCTGCAATCTGCCGAGGAACTAAAGCGAAGGCTCAGTAAGGATTCTCTGTCCTCGTGTCTCTGCAGAACTGCACCAACATCTCCTGTTTGAGGATCATGTGTGTGATTGGCCGCTTGGATCGGAGGCAGAGCGCTGTGGTCAAGATCCGTTCGAGGCTCTGGGCGCACACATTCCTGCAGGTCGGTGTTTCAGCTCGCCGTCGACAGGATTGCTTGATTTTTTTTTTTTTTTTATGCTCACTTTTTCAGGGGGTTTAATGTTTCTATTTCATTTAATGGGACAAAATTCACAAAACAGGGTTGATTTCAATCACTTGATCTTCCTTTCAAACAGCCAAACAGCACATTTACCAATAATCATCTTCTATCTGTCTCCCAGCGGCGCAACGACCCCTACGTTCTCAATTCTACGGTGTCCTTCATGGTCATAGCCACGCCTTACCGCATCCAGCCCTCCTTCGTGCCTCAGCGCACCAGCTCGGTAAGACCTGTTTGAGTCCAGGCGTCCCGGCGGCGGGAATATGATTCAGCACAAGGAGAAAACCACGTCTTTCTGTGTCCTCCAGATGGGGACCCTGGTGTTATGGGGGACTCCTGATGTGTCATTTGCTGTCCCACTCTGGGTCATCATCCTCGCCATCCTGCTGGGACTCTTGGTGCTGGCCATGTTGACATTAGCTATGTGGAAGGTACACAAACACACGCACGTCAGCAGCATTCCTTACGGTGGCTCCGCTTATCAGCTTTGCACTAATGGCGTCACGCGTTTCCCTCAGTGTGGCTTCTTCGACCGTGCGCGGCCGCCGGCTGACGATAACGTGTCCGACCAGGAGCAGCTGACATCCGATCAGTCAGGAGACGCCTAAGACGATGCCCAGCTCCTCCTGGATGGAGGATTGTGTTTTTGGGAGGGGTGTGCTCCTTTTGAGGAGGAGTTTGAACCAGATCTGAGATCTGTTTTAGTGGGACCATACATTCCTTCGCCGGATGTCTTCTACCTCTTTGGTAAAGAAACTGATGGCGGCGTCACAAAGAACGGGTCCGAGGACGGAGCCCAAGTCACACCTAACAGGCCCAGTCGCACACACACACACACACACATTGTTTGCCCTTTGATATGAAGCGGCCGAACTGAGCACAGAACAGACGTCGCTGTGAAGGCAACAATTTAAATGTTGCTGTAATGGAACATTTCCATGTGTCTGTGCAAGCGAGACATTGAGAGACTCGATCTACGCACATGTGCTTTAGTGTGTGTGTGTGTGTGTGTGTGTGGGTACTGCTGTGCATGTGTTGTTCATGTGCCTCCACGGTGGATATAGATGATAGCACACAGACAAATGCAGCCCACAGGCGTAATCAAAGAGGCACAAAGTGTGATGTGTGTATTTATGAATGTATGTGCAATATCTGAGCGTTGCGTGATACTGAAGCTTGTTTACACTGGCATTATTTTATTAGAGCTTCCCATTGTTTATGTATATAAGGACTTCCTTGTTTTATTAGATGAGAGTATTAATGAGCAAAGTGAAAAAAACTCAAACACACACAACATAGCTTTAGAAAATGGAACAACATGCGCGGATAAATGAGAAATATTAAATTATTGTTGCGTCGGTAGAATGACTGAAGAATGAGGCCGAGGTCTGTGTGTCCCTTGTGGATTATCTTCTAACATGGCAGTTGATAAAACACACCAAATTAAAAACAATCTGTGTACATGTTTACACAAATATGATGTCATTGGCTTCATACTTCATATTAGAGTATCATCCACGGGCATCAGTTTAGAGCTAAAGTGAACTTTGTCTTGTTGGAGTCGTTTGTGTGTGTGTGCTTTCGTATCAAGTGCGAAGCTCGAGCACATTTAAGTGTTGCTCCTTTTCTGTATTTTATGCAAGTTACCTTTGCATCATCCTGCCCAAACAGGATTAGATTGAACATGTAAATGTATTTTGCAGAAATTGCCCAGAAAAAAATCAAAAACATGGAAAAGATGTGTCAATAAATTGAATACTGAAATGTTTCAAAGTAGAAATGATCCTTCCTCATATGTGAGTGACTTCCTTATTTAGATTCGATTTGTGTTCAGTTCAAGAAATTCATTCATTTTTCAACCTGGAAAAACACATTTTCTGTATCTCCAATATTTTCATGATACAAATACTGCTAATACTGCTTTATGAAACTATTCATTATTAATGCTGCGTCTGTGCCTTGTCCAGGTGATATGTATGAATTCCACATTTTAGAAAAAGCAGCGTGTTTATTGTCAAAAAAGTAAGAATTCACATAATTTCATAATCTGCAGAGAGAGAGAGATCCTGATCCCTCCACCAGTGTAGGAAGTACTTTAACTCCCCCAAGTGGTGAAGTTGGGGAGGCAAGTGGGGGGCAGTAAAGTCACCTCACAGTTGACATGAATGAAATCTTTGGTAATCCAACAAATAGAAGAAGAGATAATTACGATGGATGAAGGAAGATTTGAATGTTGCTTCACTGTAAATGTAGTTCTGTTAATGTGAATTTTATTATTTTCCAGTTTTATATTTGCTGTTCTTTACACTTGAGACATTATCGGGGTGTTGATGCAAAGTCACCATATTTAATGTGTATAGATCTTAATAGTACTTGCAGCAACAGTTTATTGGGAACATGATTAATTTGGCCATTAACAGAAAACTAGCTGTTACATTCGGTGCACTTTTCTGTTGTATAGCAGCCGCAGACATTAAACTTCACTCCCGGGCCAAGAACACAGGTCACTTCATATGCAGTGCAACTCTTTTTTAATCAGAAGCGAAATATATGACAATAAAACTTTAAAACATGTCATACCTGTCTGTGTTGCATTGTTGGCAATGTGATTTGGGGAAAATTAAGCAAAAACAAAAACACAATTCCAGCTAGATTTATTTTTTTTTTTTGCACTTTGGTCAGGTCTAATGGCTCTCTAGTTAGTTTTATTCATCCTCTTAGGAAATATAAAACCGGAAGGTGAAGGTGATCATCTGGCATACAAAGAACTGCGAACACAATGTAGCCTGACAAAGAGACGCAGTTTTTCTTTTTATTTATTTGAATATATTCGATCAAATGTAAAACCAAACATTTGAAGTAAAGATTTTACAGTTTCTGACTAGCAAACCTCAATACCATCAAAATAAGGGACATTATTGATAAATATTACATATTGTACGTAGAACATAATGTTTGTTAGCTGAGATGTATCCATTAGACACCAATTACAAAATAATATATTCCTTTACTTTTCTGTAGTTTTTTTTTTAAGATGGTGCAAAATAAAGTATTTTAGGTGAAATGTCTTATATGGCAAATAAATGAGCGTCGGAATCAAACTTCACTTTGAATCTCTGTACATCAATGTTCAACAAGGTCATACCAACATTATAAAGGAAGACTTTGTCTATTTACAAAGCGCTGAGATTCTGTACTGTTAGTGCAGTTTCTCATGCTGCTGTACATGAGGAATACAGCCTCACCCCAATCTCAAAATGACAAAGTGCAATTCCATACATCACCACCACGTGGCGCTTAAACGCCATACTCAACATTATTTTAAAAAAAGGCGCCTGAAATTATATCATTTAATATATGTATTTACTTTAAGGCGCCCAGGTCAAGCTTATTTAAACTCCTACAGACAAGTCAATGTTGACTGATTTCTCCATGTGTGGAAAGGCATGCTGTGCCTTTTAAGGAATATTTGAAATATTTTGGAAATGTGAAATTAGCAATTTTGTCATTTTTTTAATTTCCCCATTTGGACATTAATAAAGTGATCTATCTATCATGTCAAAAATATGAACAATCTTCATTTCAAAATCTGAAATTATACCTTTAATCATTAAGAGAATTGTCTTTGTCATAATTTCAGGCCTGTATTTGAAGTATGTTTTTTGAAGAAGGAAACAAAATGCAACCACACTCGTGGACAGAAAATACCTATGAAGACGAAGCGATGAAGTAGTTACCTCTACTTTGGAAACAGTGGAAAATATAAGACATCATTTTGGAAAAGAACAGTCACGGGCAGTGTTCAGCCTGAGCAGTCCAACACAACCAGAGGAGAACAGTCTGGGTTTACAATAAACACGTTTCAGGAGTTAGAAAAGGTTCATGGCTGTTATGATAAACTGCAGATCATATCCACACGTACCGTGTGATGCATTGTGCTAGTCAACTTATATTCTGAGGCCAAACTGGGTGTTCCCAAAGGATTGTCGCACATTCATGAACATGAAATCATTATCGGGATGGAGCAGGAGAGTCAAAGGAATGATTGGAGGAGGTGTTGTGGGACAAACGGTACAAAGGCTACATAAGGGTTAGAATATCTATGAACACACACACACTGTACACTCTCTGTAATACAATTCACTGTACATGATCAACACTGGCAGGCTACTTAACTCTTCAACTGTCTCTTTCTCTGTATAGCAACTGAATCTGTCATCAAAAATAAAGTTGAGATTGTGTGTTTTACATTCCTGCTCCGGTATATAATGCTTTCTCTCAAAGGTAGACCTGTAAGGACACAATGCATGGAAAAACAGTCGTTATTCCCATTATACTAAGCAGGTAAGGAACAGATTCACCAACACCCCACTGCCACTGGACGCCTTGTCAAAGTGCTGCTGCTCAGAAAAGACACAAACATGTGGCTGGAGACACACGCACGTGCACACGCGCGCACACACACACACACACACACACACACACACACACACACAGTTCCTGAGAATGAATTGTAGGATATTCAGTTTGGTTCTACTCTAAAAAAGAAATGAAAACGGAGTTTTAATCAAAGCAGCAGTGCTCTGATACAACAGGCACACCTGCACACTCAAAAACAGGTTTCAATGGTGAAAGCCCAATGAAAGCATGATGTTGTGCTGGGTACACTAAAAGCATCATGTTGTGCTGGGTACACAATGCAAGAACTGTAGATCTAAGGCCAAAGATTCTGCACCAAAAGCTGCAGCAGAAATCGGTGAAATAGGACGGCTCTATTCACGATAGGTAAATATTGTGCAATTGTTAAAATTGTATTTTACTTTGCATTTCAAGTTGCTTTAATCAAAACTCCCTATTAGCAATGGATAATAGGATCACACATAATGTAAACGGCAGTAAATTAATACCTGACTGCGGTACTTAGAATGATTAGAATCCTTCAACTCGTTTTTTTTTTTTCTTGCTTTTCCTTGCTTTATCAACTGAGGTCAGTTTCAGAAGGAGCAGGCAAACAAAATCTAGCGAATGCCTCATGGACACGAAGGAGAATGTAGCTACTGAAGGGCCAGACTTTCGCTCAGGTGTTGTTATCAGGACCAAAATAGAGCTAAAAGTAGATTATCCAGATTTACAGTTATCAGATCACCTGAAGCAAAACCCCTAAAAGAACGTCAGCATCACGATGCAGCTGCTGGGTGGTCACGCATTGTTAATTGCAAGCAACTTTAACGAACAAAATTGAAGATATTAGCGTTGCTGAACAGCTAAATTAATGCGCACTATAATGCGCCATAATGTAGTACAAGTCCATAAATTAAATTAGATGCAGGTATACCTTGAAAGTGAAAAAAAAAAAGTAAAGCTGATGTGAATTTCTTCAGAATAATACACCCATATAGCAACAGCTGTCAGTCCTTTTAAGCAACGGTGTCTACTCAGCACTGGAGCTCGAACGGCATGCGTTTTACTTCACGAGTCAGTATTAAGGAGAAAACTCAACGACTTACATTCAGACATTTCCGGTCTTGAGGGCTCTAGATTGTAGCGATCACTGAACTCACACGCCGACATGAAAGCACAACTTAATCCTGTGCTCCATCCGACAGCCACAAGGAAAACACACACACACACACACACACTCGGCGGCCCATGCACCGACAACATGATGGGAAAAGGTCATGCAACTCAAAACGCCCTCACGGTGACCAGGCTGCAGAGATCGCAGCCACAACAAAACACCAAGCCTATCAAAATAGGACTTCCCACTCTGAACGTGCTGACGTCAGGGTCTGTGTGAGCTCATTGTGAAGGGAGGAATGGCCGACTCATCGCCGTCCATCAGGTTTAAGCCACATGGCAGAGACGAGCCAGCTTGTGATAAGTAACACGCTCAAGTGTCTGACTTCCGTTCGTACTCGACATTCGTGCTGCGTTCATTTTTGCTTTCGGCATCGATTGCACTGATCTCGTGTGTGTGTGTCTGTGTGTGTGTCTGTGATACCTGCTATGAAGGTGCTCGACTGTACTTCATAGATATCAGACTTGTGTTAGAAGAAAAAAAAACCTGTTAAATATGGCGTAAGCTCTGCCTGTGTTACAGTAGCCTGGATAAAGAGAAACGAGGATGGGAGGACACAAAGAAAAATCAACAGTCTGCTCGTTTCTTCAAGCGCCTTTCACTCCCAGAGCTGGAATGGCCCTCGATGCTGATTTTAACCTCCTGAGGAATGAAAGAGGGTTTGGGCAGAGTCAGAGGCGGCTCCTCCTCGACTCTCTCAGTCTGATCCCGCTCTGGAGCCGACCAGCGTCTCTTGCGGGCTGCAGGTCTCTCTGAATCACCACATGTGTCTGTTTTCATTGATTCTCGTCTTTCTTCTTGCGTTCCCTTGCCTGCCGGCATCGGCCCCGCTCCGTAGATCCCCTCCCGTTGTCCTGGTGCTCGCTCCAGCCCTTGTCCTGGCCCGGTTACCTCCTCCCTCACCGGCCTGTCTGTGCTGGAAGCCTTCATGAGGAGGCCACCGTTACTGTGTGCAGTGTTTGGACTGCCGGCGGCGTCCACAGTGCTACAGGAGTCAGAGAGGCGACCAGCCTTTAGCGTGGTCCCAAAGAGCTCGCTGTCCGTTACTGAACCGTTTCTCAAACCGCGGAGGGTCAGCGACACACAAACGTCGCCCACACACAGCTTAGCACAGGACAGCTCAAAGAGCTGGGTGGTCCGGTCCGGGCAGCAGGACGACCAGCCCTGGCCAAACACGAAGAAGGGATACTCCACCAGCACCTCCACGCATACCTGGAGGGAAGCACAGACAGCAGCAGGTGACTTTGAGCTCGTGTAGAAACAGATGAAAGTATTTGTAAGAGTAATGGAAATTGTGTTGTTGGTATGATTGTGTATAGAGCAACATTTGCATTCTTTACAAAAGATAAGTGCTGCATTCAAGACCACGGTTATAACCTGGTAATTACAATTTGTAAATTTTTAATTTCTGAAAAGCATGTTAGCGTGATCAGCTCAGAAAACAGTCTGGCTGCCCTGAAGACTGACCATCTCAAATCAAATAATCCATGGTGGAGCGTGACTTTTCCCAATTTCCAATGTTACTTAAACACAGCGCAAATAAGGAGACTTCTGCGTTAAGTTAGAATGACAAAAAAAACCTCAATGAATCAACAGGATCAGGCGACAAAGCAGAGACACCACCAGCCTTGATGTTCACATAGTTTGACTCATTTGCCTGACGTGGATCATCCTCACTTGCATGGCAGTGGTTTGAGTTAAAAGAAAAATCTGATGCAGTTCAAAAGAAAAAATTTTGTTAAAGAAGGATCAACTTGTTTCCCAAAATCTGAGCTATTCACTGTTCAGAATATAAAGGATGTGAAAAGTTCCACAAGTCAGTGGCACGCTGGAAGGAGTTGAGGTGCCAGGGCAAAAACGCGCTGAAAACATATTTTCATTCAATGTGCTGTTTCCATTTGTAGAAACAGTGGAGGTTGCGAAATATCATCAATATCTAATTCATTTGTCAGCATCCATAACTGTGCATTACTAGAATTGTTTTATACCAAAGGCTAATTGATAATAAATAGTGAGCATGAGGACCTCCCCTGTTTCATTCATTAGTGGATTCATTTTTTATTCCAATCGGTTTAAATACTTTTCAACTCAATTTAGAATTCTGACAACTATTGACAGTGCTGTATAAGTAGCGTTTAGATATCGCCACTAGGGGGAGCCAAATGATTGAAGTCTACAGCTTTAAAAATGAAAGTTATAACTAATAATGATACAAGAATGATTAATAAAGACTAACTAACATACCTGCGCTTTGAGCGCTCCCACAGAAAACTGTATGACCACAGCATTAGGACTTTGTCCATTGTCAATGCGCTCAACGGTGCTGGAATCAATCTTCAGCTCACTGCTGATCTCAGCGCTCTGGATGAAATCCTCCGTCTTCAGGTCCTCCACGCGCTTCAGCTCGCCATCGGCCAGTTGGATGATGGAGCCTCGCATGAAGAATGGAGGAAGTTCTACAGGGGAAGAGGCAGAGGAGATGGAGGGGGATGGGGAGGCCTGCATTGGCACAGGGACAGGAGGTGGGACAGGAGCAGTAGGGACTGGAGCTGGAGAATTAGCTGCAGCCACTGCAGGAGTCGGGTTTGATGGCAAGACCGGCATTGCTGGCGACTGTGCAATGACGGAGGATGGTTGATTCCCATCTGACCCAATTGCGTCACACTTGGACAGGGCTGTGGCCAAATAGGCATGTGGCATGGTGGTGGATATCTGAGGCGTGGTTGCAGCAGTCAGGGTGCTCACCGTACGACTGACCTCAATGTCAGTCCCGTTGTTGGTGCTACTAACTGGGATGAGGAGGGACTGGCCGCTTGGGATGACCAGGTGCTGAGGCAATGCTGTATGGTAGCCGAGGGCATGCTGGTTTGCACTGGTGATGTAGCCAATGATGGGTGGTTGCGTCGAGGAGTAAAGACTAGCTGGCAGATCCTCAGAGGGCAGCGTTGTCTGAATTACTGTATGAGGACCCATCGATTTGACCACATCTGAAGAAGAGAGGGACGTGAAAGAGGAAGATCTGGACACTGGCCTCCCCAAGCAGATGCCCCCTTTCTCGGCCTGGACTAAAGAGATCTTATTTGAGCCGGCTTCACGGTCAGCGCCGTGGTTGGGCTGGGCCACCAGCACCAGTGAAGTCTGGAGTCCTGCATGGTTGTGGCCGTAGTCTGCTGGCAGGAGGATATGTCTGGCCTCGTAGCTCTGGACCTGCGGGTTCACTGGCTGGCCTGCTATTTTACTCTGTCTGATGACCTCCAGTTCCCCATTCAGCAGACCCTTAGCATGCCCCTCTGGTTTCTTTCCAGCTGAGCCATCGGCATACTGAACAACCAGCTGGGATGGAGCGAGGGTAAGTGTCTGAGGGAGGACTGCCGCGTGAGGATGGAGCTGCAGGTGGGCTGTGGGTGGAGTGACGGGGTGCCCGCTGACGGTCAGAGGTGTTCTGCTGTCCAGATGAATGTACTGGCTGGTGACTTGGGGTGAACTTGGAATTGACAGAGGAGCAAGTTCTGTGGGCGAGAGACCTATTTGTAGCTGCTGATCCCCTTTGGCGTTGGGGGAGATCAGGGCAGTGGTATAACCATCCAGGTGGGGTCGCTGTCCAATGGCGGAGTTGTTGGGTGTAGCGTTTGTGTTGGTGGAAATAATGTGGGAGGAAATGTAGCCAGCGTAGGGCCCAGAGCTGATGAACTGAACACTGGGTGCAAGCTGGGCAAACTGGATCGTCCCAGCCTGCTGAGGAAGCGTCGTAGGGTAGACTGCAGGAAGAGAAGCCAGGGGCACTGCAGACAGGGGAGTGGCTGACGACGGGATGGAGGTGGAAGGAGAAGAGGAGGACGTGGAGGAGATGGGGTATCTTGAGATCTCTGCATCCCTGGATTTGCAGCGTTCGCTGGCTACACTTGCTAGCCATGCTAAGTTCTCTGTGTGGGGGGGGTCAGCAACCACTGCAGCTGGAGGGGTTGCTGCAGCTACTGCCACGGGCCTCTGCTCAAGAGCCAGGATCTCCCGCTTCTTGGGAGGCAAGCATCCATTACTCCTCTCTTGATGAGATTTCATTGTGCCCGTGTGACTTTGATTATTTAGGTAGTGCTTTAAGTTCTTCTGGTTCCGTTTTCCTCCCTCTCTTCCACTCAATGGTCCGGCTTCCCCGGTGGGCTACAGGCCTCCGGCTCGGTTGTGTTCACTGATAAACAGACCCAGGTCTCGGACAAGAGAAGATGGAGTCAATCCAGCTCACCAAATGAGCTCCAGAGACTTCATGAGGAATCATCTCTGACCGCTCCACCTCCTCCGCGATATCTGCAAGAATCTGAGAGAAGCTCGAATCAGTTACCCGGGTTAAAAAAAAAGGATGCAATTTAAAATTACAAATCAGATCTAATATACAGTTTAAATTCTTCTTGGATAGACACCAAATTTGTGCAACAACCATTTCCACAAAATGTCACTTCAGGGCTTGCAAATAAAAATCAGAAAAGACTAAAATAATTATCCTAAAAATGCCCTGCTGTCATTTCTGTGAAAGTGATATCTGCCTCAAGAGGATAGAAGCATCTGATTCATGTTTTAACTTAAGTCCTAGAATGCAGCTTAAGTGCGAGAATACAATATGTAGGCGGTCCGGAAAAGCACGGCCAAAGACAATTCTGCAGGATCGATATGAACTAATGTGTCAAATGTCAGTAGGATTTTGTTTTGCTAACAGGAACAGTGCATCATGTCATCATTGAGAATAATCCTTTAATGTTTTCAACAGCAGGCAGGAGTTTCCTGAACTGTTTGCCTGGGTATGTACAGTAAGCATGTTCATGTGTACGTGCATTGCTTTTGTCTTTGTTTCCCAGATGAGTCAATACGGCTGCTGTAAATATGACATCCAGACTGGAACTCTGAATCAGCGGGTGCATCCCATAATGGAAAAAACATGGGAAAAAAACTTTATGGCTTGAAATCGTGCTGAAACTGAAACATGCACACAATAATGCGGTGCATCCATAAATTCAGCAACATTGACAAGCAGCCTTTTGTTTCGCATTATAGCTCTTTTTTTATTTTTCAGCTTAACTGTTCCTTTCAGGGACAGTTTTTTCCCGAGAGCCATCAGCACTCTCAACAACAACCAGGACTAAACAGGACTACTACTCACCATGTGCAATAACTAATGTATGTTACTACTATATGCAAAGTACTGGACAATCTCTCTGCATGCACTGTTTATCACTTTAAATTTGTGTCGTTTTAGTCTGCATATTACTTGAATTTTCTGTTATCACTTGAATTTTATGCTGTTATTAGACACCAGACAGAGCAGCGCTCCTAATCTCATTGTAGCCAATATGCAAGGACAATAAAGGCTTTCTATTCTATTGCTATTGCTTTCTGCAAACTTATCTATGGGTCAAGGCGCAGGACTCCAAGTTGTTCATTAGCCAGCGGCAACATAAAAACGATGTATGACACACACTCACACATCCATCCATTTACTGTTCTTGTGCTATTAGACGGTGCTAAATATTATTTTCCCGTCACAGAGGAGGCTTCAGACAACAAGCAGCAACAGACATGTTACATTAAGGAACAAGGCGACCTTGCTCCTCTCCTATTTAAAGGTCACTCCATCCAATCCAAAATAAAATACTAAAAAAAAAACCTCCATGCAAATGATTTAATCATACAGCCTGGCAGATCAGCCAGACATAACAAAGAAGGAGAGCAGGAGCGCTGTGGAGAAACAGAAAGAGGCGATGTGAGGGGGAGGACAGTGAGAAAGGCAATGTGAAATGACAAATGGAATTGTGTCGAAGGGGGGGACTAAGGGGTAAGTGAGACAAGGGGGAAGATTAGTAATGTGAAAGAGGGAGGAAGAAGAGCGCTGCCTCTCCTGACCCACATTAAGCAGCGCCTGCAGCATCCGACCATAGCCCCCACCTCGCTGAGAGATCCCCGATCAACAACACAGTCACCGCTACAGCCGGAGCTACAATGGCAACAACCCCACCTCAGCAACACGGCGTCACGGCATCACAGCAGAAGCACAAGTAGCTTCCGCGGTTAGATCAGCGCCGGAAGACAGAGCCAGTCCGCCTCAACTTCCAGACGATGCCCTTTAAGAAGTCTGTTTTCCTTTTTCCCATTCCCTTCCCTCACACAAGCTTTACGCGGCACTCCCTGTGTACGCCATCCTACATTCAGTACAGCCAAAAGCATCTTCAGGGTTTCCAACGTCAGGCTATAATTACAATTCAGATACAAACAAGCACACAAACACACACGCGCACACACACACACACACACAGTGTGATGCCGTGGTGAACAAAGGAAAGCTTTCAACACTGTCGCTCAGAGCCAGACATACACGGGAGCCCCGAGTGAGTCTCCTCTTCCAGGACCGTCACCCCGGAGGCGCGCGCCGAGAGACGGCTACAGAGGGAGAGAAGGTGAAGAGGACTCTGTTCCACATTTTAGAGCGATCGAAACAACCTCTGTCTCCATACTCCCATGACAGGGGCTACAATATCCGGAGAAATGGGTCTATGCAGCGGTGTGTGTGTGTGTGTGTGTGTGTGTGTCTGCTGTCTCTGTGGGTGCAGGACCACAGATGAGAAGTGTTCATTCAGCCTCCCCTCTGCTGTCTCCAGGTGAGACCCCCCCCCCCCCCCCCCCAGCAGAGTCACATCCCCTCTTTTACGCAGCGGTCGCCCGCTCCTCCCGTCTCCCACCTCCTCTCTCTCCTTCCGCCTGAGCCTTCGCTCTCTCGTGCTCCCCCCGACACAAGACTACGCGATCCTCATCTCGATCCACAGCGTCATATTGATAATGTTCCTCCGTGGCAGGTCGATTGCAGAGAATGACAAGAAAGGACGCAAATTATTTAGAGACGGTGGTCCTGAGGCGACGTTGGGATGATGCCGCGATAAACCTGTTGTCAACACGCTTTCACAACGGTCATGGATACACAGTGAAGACCCTGTACAGCAATTGGCTATTTATAGAAAACAAAAACCTCATTATCAATCTGAGCTGTGGTGTGAAACGCGGGGGGGGCATGGAAGACAACATGCATGAGTGTTTACATGGGATTCCTGCGTATAAATAGTAACACCCTGAGACTTCCTCACAAACGTCGCAGCATTAATCACCACGGAGCGGATCAATGCTTTTTCTCCGGGTAGCCCAAAGAGCCATTTCACTGGCCCCCTCTCAGCGGCGCCTGTGCCTTTAAGAGGCGGACGCGCTTGTGTGGCAGACTAAAGCAGACAGTAAGAACAGTCGGGCAGTGGTGGGTTCAGGCTGTTTGTCTTCACGATGACTCCAGAGTTCTGCATCGCTGTTCGACACGCACCGACTGCAGGAGCTGCGCATGCAGGCGTCCCCCCCCCCCCCCCCCCCGGCCGGCGCTGTCCTGCTGAAGGGGGGCGCCGGGACCCTGCGAGCTTTACAATGACAGCGAGAGTCGGCGTAGTAGAAAATACTACTGTGCCACAAATCAAGAAGAAAAGCGACAACCCCCCCCCACACACACATACACACACACACACCCCTCGCCCCCCCCTGCCCCTGGTTATAGTACTAAGAATAGCTCACCAGTCTCTCCACAGCCACTGCTTGCACAGCTTGTCCAAGGACTCTTCCTGCCTCTCAGTGTGTGTGTGTGTGTGTGTGCGTGCGTGCGTGCGGATATCTGTGCTGGATACGTGCTTCGTAGGACTCCTCTTCCTGGATCTCTCCTTTGTGCTGCTCCTTCCTCTGTGGACTCTGGTTCTGGAGGCTCTGCTGCCCTTTCAATGGGCTGACGGGAGAGGAAGTCCCCCACCGCTGGAGCTGTCACCAAGTCCTGCGTTCGGGCTGCTCCAACGTGTGTTATGCAAGGCCACCAGAACGCCAGCTCCCTCACTGCCTGCTTTGCTCTCTCTTTCTGTGTTTCTGCCTCTCTTCCTTTCCCTCTCTACCTCCTCCTCCCCCCCCCCCTTCTCTTTTTCTCTCAGTACTCCACTGACACAGCTCCTCCCCCAGCCAGCCTCATCAGCCGCATCAGGTATTCATTCAAAAAAAAAAAGAAAACACACACACACACACACACACACACACACACACACGCGCACTCTACTTGGCTTAGCACCCAGACTACGCTCACACGGAGAGGGGAGGAGGAGGAGGAGGCAACAGACGGGAGGGTGAGAGAGAGAGAGAGAGAGAGAGAGAGGCTTTACTCAGACAGTCATACTGCATGAATGTGGATAACAGCGGGAGATTCACATGCATGCAGACACCGGCTCACATGCGCAGACAGTCCAAGCCGTGTTCATGCGCTGCTTCGTTCCTCTTCATCCCCATA
Organism: Brachionichthys hirsutus; assembly: GCF_040956055.1. Lineage (NCBI taxonomy): Eukaryota > Metazoa > Chordata > Actinopteri > Lophiiformes > Brachionichthyidae > Brachionichthys > Brachionichthys hirsutus. Next base: position 7,083,623 of record NC_090899.1, read on the forward strand.
TGCATTGTAGAGACCCTTCTCTTCATAGTCTGGCCATACCAAGTAGTCGCCATTCATCTCCAAAGTAAACTTCCTTCCTCTTCTCTTCTGGAGACACTTTCCTCAGCGGAGGCTGGCACCCTGCTGCTCATCCTCTCGGCGCAGGGGCCCTTAAACCCCAACAGCAGTAACAGGGACAGCTGGAACATCAGCTAGACTGGAGAACCCTGCAGTGCTAGCATTACGTCGAGCCCAGAAGGTTTCACCTGCAAGGCTTCATCAACTTTCTCACGGCCACATCCTGCAACAAGAGGTGTCATTTTTCCTGCAGGGAATTTGTGCAGTAACAACTCAACTGCCAATAATTCTCTTTTTTGCACTCACGTGTTCTGAACTGCTAAATGGTGTCCCCCCCCAGCTGCCAAAAAAGTGTTTTCTATGTATTCTTTGCTATGGGCCCCTAAGAGCTCATCCTTAAACTCTAAATCAGAGTTCTTTAAAGAGGAGGGGGGGAAAAAAACAACCTCAGGAGCTACACAATCCCGAAATGAAAGGAACCTGGCAGAGGTCAAGCATGTTTTGTCTTGTGGTTTTCTTGCCTTGAAATGTCTCAGCGTACACTGAAGGTTAGAATTAATGTCAGCCGAATGTTAATGTCAGTGAGAATGTTCAAATCCCGCCGGAGCTGCGTATTGCTGCCACATTGAGCAGATCAGGCGCAAACCGTCAGATGTATTTGTGATGCAGCGCTTCAGAATAGATTGTGAACTACACAGAATACAGTGGAATTCAGTCCAATGTCAGGCGTGGTGCGAGTACAGAACATATTCATGCTGACATGTAGATGAGGGGGAAAGATGTCATATTCCAGATATCCAGATTTTAAGTAAGAACCATTTCTTTTCCACATAGCCGTGCACGCCGTAGTCACGGTTACGAGGCTAGACAACATCACAGGCTAATGTTTACATCCAAACCTTTCACGAGGACAAGCCTCTCGCCCACAAGCGGTTGCGCATTTCCTTCCGTATGATAATGCAGTGTCGTTTGGTGGAAAGAGTTCCAACATCAAACTGCTCACAAGGTCAGAGACTCAGAGCATTGAGTCTTGATTTCTGAAAAAAAAGAGAGAGAAAAAACCTTCACTGCTGATTGTCAAGCAGATGTTGTTCCACTTTGAGCATCACTCAAACGAAATGAGTCTCACAGATCATTAAATGAAAAGCAGCGACCGTCGACGTCAGAGCTGTTGTTATAGTGATGTCATTGCTTTGGTTGCATGACTCAGCAAAGGCAGAAATAAATCTTGAAACACAACACAACTACCATTTTACTTGATGACAGAAATTGCTAGACTTTGGTATCATAATAGTTTTGTCAATGTTTTCAAGGCAAGATCCCATGGCTTCATTCCCTCAAATGCTGAAAGGCCTCGGATCGGATATGGGAAGCTGCACGACTACGGAAAGTCGTTTTAAACTTGGCCAACTTACATTACAAATACAACCATAACAGCTGTGACCCCCCCCCCCCAAAAAAAAAAAATCGAATAGACATAAAGATTGATGGATTTATTGGAGTTAGATTATCTTTATAGCTAATATTAAAACTGAAAGCAAGTCCCAAAGAAAAGTAGCTTTGACATCCAGTAATGTTGTCTTTTTACAATCAATTTCAATCAGTTGTTGTTTACCTCTTTCTTTGTGAGCCTTTTCACCCAGATATGCCCTAAAAATCAATGAAATGTATTTTAAATACATCCCTGGCTTGATGTTCGGATTGACAGAATCCTCTCATCCAGCTTCTTTCCTCTGTCACGCTGCAGACCTAATCAATAATCAATAGACACAAAGCTGTTCAAGAACTTCCATCCATGCGTCTCCAGTTTATTCTACTGCCAGAGCGTCATCTGCCTCCCTGCACCACTCTTTCTGTAAAGTACACTGTTTACTGCACTTATATTATATTTCTAATATGTATATATAGTTCCGTCTCGTCTTACTCGTGCGGAG
>NC_090899.1:7085713-7173686 GCF_040956055.1 Brachionichthys hirsutus
CTGGAGAAGGAACTAAATCAAATAACTTCATGGGAAAAACACGAATCAAAGAAATTAAGTTATATTTGTGCGTAACGGTGATGACGTTCAGGCTGTGAACGCAGCCAATGACAAACACACTGGGTTTTATCAGAGGTAACAGAAAGCGGTGTGTGTGTGTGTGTGTGTGTGTGTGTGTAGGTGTGTGTAGGTGTGTGTGTGCAGGTGTGTGTGTGTGTAGGTGTGTGTGTGTGTGTGCAGGTGTGTGTGTGTGTGTGTGTGTGTGTGTAGGTGTGTGCAGGTGTGTGTGTGTGTGTGTGTGTGTGTGTGTATCTGGTACCATGTGGTTCGGTTCCGGTCTGAGGACAAGACGCGCTCCAGTTTAGGGGGGCAGCATTTAGACTGCGCGCTATGTGGGGAGAATGCACAAGTGCTTTGTTGCCATGGCAACAAGGCAGCTCCACAGTCTCCAGCTCCCCCCATTAAGAAAGATGGGTGGCAACGTGGCTGTAGCTCAGTGGTGCTGTAGCATGGCACGCTGAAAGAGCCCATCGAAACCCAGTGGATTCAGCAGATAATGAAAAGAGTAAAGGGACAAGCAAAGCCACCAGCAGGTGATGCTGACTCACACCTGTGTGAATATTACACCGACTCAGTCTCAGTGGTTTCATCTGCAGGTGTAGCACACTGTGGCGATGGAGCGTGTTCGACATCGTCTTTTAATTCTGGCTTTATTTCACCGGACAGCAGAGCGGTCGCTGCGATGCCTGGAGTTCAGAGTGACCTTGAATAGATCACACATGTTACACGTTACACGTAGAAACAGATGGTTGAAGTTCTGTAAATGGACAGCCGTTGTTCTGGTTCTTTTCAAAATGGCCCAGAGAAAAAGGTGCTCTTTCATTTTTAGGAGGACTATAAAATCAATAGAATTAAAAGGCAATAAACATGGGGGTGTAATGTAATATATGGATTTCCACGACATGATTCTGCAAGTGCCACTACACAAACTGCGCGTGGATTTGTCTTTTCTATCTATTACCACTTTCTATGGACATGTTTCTGTGTCCAGCAGACAAATAACAGACAGCTCCATGTTGCATTTTGAATTTTTGTTTCAAAGGATATTCCTCTCACATGACACCCAAAGGATTAATAAACATTACTCTTCTCAGTGAAATGCTGGAGGGATTACCGTCATCATTATACTGAAGTGGTTTGACGCTGATTCGAGTAGGTAATGTGGTGAAAGAAAAATCATCACAATAAAAAAAATTTCATTCCATGTACAAGTGCCAAGATGCTTTTCATTCAGCTGAAAATAGCAAGCCATTGCTTACGCACATCTCCAGAACATCGTTTAGGCAACTGAAGGATTGCGTGGGGGGTGAAGTGTGGGGGAGGAAAAACGGCCACTGAAAGAGGAAGGTAGAGTTTTTTTCAAACGCATGAACCGAATGAATAAGAAAACTACCAAATAATAATAATAATAATAAAAACACAGAGCAAAAAGTGCAACCAGAATGCAAAGAAGATTTTAATTTTAAATCAGTCCCTCTAACGATGTCCACCAGAGATTTAAAGTAAAACAGGAAAGGCTAATGAAGCAAGAGAAATAAAATAAAATAAAAAAAGTCTTCAAAATAGTGCCTGTTGTGTTTAATTACATGCACTGTATGTCACAATTGTGCAGGTTACATGTGCCCAACACGGATTAAGGCTATTTGTTTTATAAAAGATTAATTTACAAATTTGATCAGGAATCCATGACATCATCGAATTCCACTGAGCAATCAGTACCAGATTGACTCGGCAGAGGGCAGTATGCAGCCCTATGTAAGGCTGTATTGATCTTCAAGGTGCAAAGATCTGTTATCTGTTAATCTTAAACATTTTAAAACGAAGTCTAATATTTGTTAGTGGCTACTTAGTGGTTTTGGTTTTCTAATTCATGCATATTTGACATGAAGATTTTTCCCAAAAATTAACAGATTCTCATCTGCGCCGTAATAATGTTTATGTGGTAAAACAAAAATAAGATTTTGGGGTAACTTAACCTCCTTTTTGCCAATGTTACAAATGTTTTATTGAATAGAGTTAAGCTATGACACAATAAAAAGAAGCATGTTGTCATGCTTGTCATTTCTTTTTTTAGTAGTAGATGGAAGCAGTCAGAGATGAATGGAAGAGCATTAATGCAGCAACACTGTGAAAGGCTTTCAGACAGCAAATGGCTTTTTTTCTGAAGAAAAGCAAAGGGAAGGACATCCCATACTGAAACATATACTGTGCAGACAGGCAGCACATACAGCATAGTATAACATTGCTGTGCTCCATAATGATGTGTCAAAACTTCTGGTCATATTTATTCTCTGCATGTTCATGCCGTCCCCGGCATTAGTGTGTGATTCTCTTCAGAGGTAATTAGTATAAAACATAGACTGTAGACTGACACATACTGTACAACACAAAGTAACATGATCTATTTTTTTTAAAATGTAACAATTATGTTAACCTTGCTTTTTGTCCAGAAGCAGCGTACACTGCAGCACTAATTATGAAAAAATATTTTTAACATACTTCAAAGTATTTTCTACCATTGAAGTTACATTCAAATATTTATTATGTGCTGCAAATGCACATTTGATATTGTGTTACTCTCAACATTTTCTAAGAGAGAAGAGGTAGAATTTCATTGCAGTAACCAATTCAGTCTCTATGGTTGTCTTGACAACAGCATTCACAAACACAAACATGCAGAGACTTAATGTTATGTCACACAAACTGGTATGTATGTTCTCCCTCTGCTCACAATCACGCCTACAGTCTCAGTTGATGCTTGTCCATCACTCAGCCTTAGTTTGTACTCGCCTCACAGTCACTTCTTCTTCTTCTTCTTCTTCTTCTTGGCCAGATGCCATTAAGTTTAAGATGCCATTAAGACAGAAAAACCTGTCAAACCAAAGAACGCTGCTGGAATCCTGACAGTAACGCAGAATGGACGCTTCACAAACTAACTCTACTGTAATGTGTGGCAGTAAGGAGCAACAATTACAAAGCATGACAGACATAAAAGGTAGGAAAAAATGAGACCAAATGCATGTTCTGAGGCCGTCACACTGGGAATATAAAGCATTGCAGACCCCACCTTCATGCTTTATTTAATCTGCGCTGAAGTAACATGTAATCGAACAAAGAACAAAGTAAATACTCGAATGGATAGCTTGTAGAACTAATTAGAATGTACTTTTATTCATACTAATGCAGTGGAGGGAATAGATTCGTGTAATGTTTTGTGAGTGCCTAATTAATATTCCTATTTATGCACCCTTGATGTACATAAATGATTTGTGTGCGATTTCTTTTTTACATTCACTATGAGGTTTACTGAAGCACTAAGCAGTTTCACTGATAACTCTGTTATGAATGATTACGCTCCCATCCATTCTCTGCACATCGGAGCAGCAACCTGACGTAAAAATAGATCACAAACATGCTTCCGCTCCAAATAGAGCTCTACTCACTCAGCACAGTGAATGAGGAGGGCAGTGACTGTTCTGGTCCTTCCTGATGGGGAGTGATTCTGTGCTATTCCGTTGCCTACAGTAATGGCACGGTGCATGCATGACGTAAGGGTTGGGGGGGGGGGGTCGCTCTGGAATCTGGGAGGACCATCTGTGGCTCTCAACTGAAGCTGCCAGTTAGCTGGCCTAACACAATCACCACGACGACGCAAGCCAATAAATGGAGCTTTGACAGCCGCCTCCATGTTTTTTGTGAACGGGAGAAAGGCACTGATGTTGGTCCAGATTCGGTAGAGGATTCATTTTACGGACAAACAAAGTGAATAACTTATTTTAATGATGCACACGTAGATATTTTTGTTCAGTGTTTTATACACTTCCTGTGTACTTGTTCCTCTGCGATGCATCAGCGAGACGTCTGTATCACCGAACGACATGCACTATCCTGCAGAAACCTACCCAATTTAAAATGTTTACATCTTATACATTTTCTTGTAGATGAGATGATCGCAATCGTCTCGTCGACAGCCGTTTATCCGCCACGCAGGCCACGGGTTTTTGCCTTCTCATTCAATTTAGCCCGTATTTGGATGTAACATGCGGAACACCTGCTGACCTCCTCGCCTCCACCAGGGTTGCAGCTCAGATCTCACTGCGATATAAAGTCAGCACGCCCTGGATTTGACCCAGGAAGCATCTTACTACTTTACAGAACTTTTGGCAGGTGTGAGTCCATTGCAGCCATTACACTTACAATGAATGGGTTAATGCTCACGGTCAAATGAGTTTAATTGGTGTCAAAACACTATCAAAAAAGTAGACAACAGACATATCAAACATGCACGTAACTGGTGGCTTCATTTGATCTTCTTAAATTAATACCTGTCAAAGATTAACTGTTAAATTACAAACATGCTGACTTGAGAGTAAAGGAAGACCAGCCACTGGTTACGTTCTCATTTCTATCCGACACTTATCAGGAGATAAAGCCGAGGACGGTGAATCGTGCTGCAGTGAACGAGATCAGAATGAAATGTCTGCGCCGACAACTCTGAAGACAAATGTTTAATTCAGAGAGACACTCAAGGCGACTCATAAATCATATCCTGTGTTTGTAAAACTTAAATACTGAGTAATGCAATTCATTCGCCCTTAATCTGGAATATTTCAACAGAGATATTGTGCTCACAAAAAAAAAAAAAAAGGAAATTTGGCAAACAGATTCTGGAAGCAGCAGAGACGGACATACAGAATGCGTCTCAGTCCTGAAATGTGTCGAACCGTCGGCAGGCGTCTTAATCCCCCTGCGTGTCCCCGTATGGATCGCAGCCTGCCCGCTCAGCACTAGCGTAGGGATCCTCCTCAGGGGTCTTTAGTATCATCTGATCCTGGGCCGCTTAACGACTATTGTACCTGCCACCATATCATACACAGTCCTGTTGTGTTGGAAGAACAGCAGGGTGATGAAGGCCGGGAAAAAGAAGGCTATCGAAAAATTCTTGTTCAAGGCTCGGACAATTGATCTGCAGTGGGAGAGAGAGAGAGAGAGAGAAAAAGAGAGAGAGAGAGACGGGGAATTAACGGTCGGAAGAAAACAAACAAACTGGGTCGCATTTGTTATGAAAGTACACTTTTAGATTAAACTACTCACCCAGACAAGGAAACATTAGTCGCTGGTACGACGACCACCCTGTTGGGCTGAACCAGAACTGACGAGTCACAAGTAACAACTCGGAGTCCGATGAGGAACTTCCCCGGAGTGGCTCCTCCTGCTCCCCAAATACACACGATCTGCGAGGACAACACGTCGGAGCCGTTGCGTATCTGAACGAAGGCTCTTGTAACCGAGCCCATCGCTAGGCAACACAATCTGGACCAATGAAGGAACTCACCTCATAGAAACACACCAACATCCGGTACACAAGCGCAACAAGCATCATTTTCTGGAGCTCCTCCATCGACGTGTCCTCGTCAATTTCCTCTACTATGAAGTGCATGGCGAACTTTGAGACGTCCCTGAAAAGAGCGAAGAAGACAGAAATGCGTCGGTGTCGTATTTCATTCGTTTGGGAACGAGTTTTTCCTTTGGGATGATAGAAGTCCTATTCTAGCATCCAGGATTATACTGAAATCAATCAAACACTCACTTTATTCCACTCAGGTGCATCATACTGATGATTATAGTCGCTTTGATGAAAAACAAAATGAAGAAATCCATCATCTCAGCCAGGAGTCTCTGAGCAGGGGACGGGATGCTGTACTCCCGACCTGGTGAACAGCAGCACACGCCCGGACCGTTCGACACGATGTTGCTTTACATCTTTGACAACCATCAGATTGTGACGTCACTTCGCTTTTACCTGGTCTTTGCGCATTTCCACGCTCCTGCGGCGGCGGCGGCGGCTGGGCGGTCACTGCGACCCCGCCTGCCCGGCTGCTCGGGGAGGACGCAGACAGCGCAAAGGGGCCGCCGTACCAGTCGTGGGAAGCCGACATCCCGTTCGCTGACTGTAAATAAGGACAGGACGACATGGCCGACGCCGCCAGCCAGCTTTGCCAGCTCCCATAGCCGCTGTAGTACTGCCACATCCACGCCTGGAGCTGCGCGCAGTATTCCGTGGTGGAGCGGCGCTCTTTTGCGTGTTTCTCGGCTTCCATCGAGTTGTGAACGTCTAGTCTTTGGGAAATCGTGTTCATATCTGCTTCAACTTCGTTATGAGGTGTTATATTCTGTTCCTCCTCTGCTTCGGTGTTTGTGTTTTCCTCGGCGGCCATGTTTGACGATGACGTAAAGTTACGCACGACGTCATCCGGGCTCGCGATATTTCACGGTCGAAAATATATTTCTTGGCAGTATGTGGAATTTTAGTTTGTACTTATTGTCTCAAGACAATTAAAGTTGAATTATTCCATTTGAGTTTTTTTCTCCCCCAATCTGCTCTTGCCATTCCAGGAGATTGCCACGAGGGGGCAGCATTGCGGTGCTACACGAACTGCAGTGATGACGGCCTTGATGTTCACGTTATATAATATATGAACGCACCTTAAAGCAGAATTTATTTTAACCATTCAGGGTTGGTTTGGGGTTCGTGAGAACATTTGAACTATTTGAAAGGTTTATTTACATTGTTTTAAAACCTGCACTAACCTAATCCCCTTCTGTGGGCTATTATGCAGGTCTAATTTTCAAATCTAAAATACAGGTTATCTATGCAAAATACACAAGACATGCAGAATGAATGACATTCAGTCAACTTCGTTGCCTGCATGGGATCTATAGTCAAAATCCAGGAACTCTTGATAACTAACCAAATTCCCAAAGAAGCCCAATTAACAAAAGCACTTTCTTGAACTACGCAAGTCTATTTGAGGAAAGAGGCCCAACACAAATGAGGTCGCTGCTCCAACTTCAGAGGCCTTTCCACTTCCCACATTGGGTTAAAAAATGTTTACCAGAATAACTTCATGCTCAGGATTATAGTGACACCCTGCCAAGTGACATTGCTCTAGTGCAACTTGCAATTAATTATTTGAAACTGATATTTACAGCATTAAAATGATCAGTAGGTCAAGCGGCCGTGAACATGACCAATTCCTCCCTCGAGCACTTCTTGGCCTTCTTAAGGAAATTAGAAATCAGATTTGTTTTTTTTAACCAAATTTCGTGAACAGGAACACAGTTTTAGTTTTAATTAAACACAACCATTACCGACTACAGTTTCACAGTTCAAACTTTATTGGAAGTTGCGCAACATCACATATATTTGATGTCTTATAGCACAGAAGAGTTGGGTGCACAACTTCCACGTTTTAGAAGGCATCAAGCTGGTTTGTAAGTCCTCACGGCGAAAACGTCTCCCATGATACATTTCTGTTGGGACAATGTTAAAATGTTAACTCACGAGCCCAAGTATAAAATCTTTAAAAACAAATATTGACCCGAGAGTCGCTCCATTGATCACTCACAGCTGTCAAGAGTCCACCTCGTATCTCCCGTTCCAGCGTCGTTTGCTTCCCATCCCAGGTCTGTTTTTGCACAAGTTTGCCATTCTCCAAAGAGACGACTGTCTGAAAGCCAAGTGGGAGTGCGTCAGGAGCGCGTAAAGAGCGCGGCAGGAGCGCGTCCGTTTAGGCAAAAGGCTCACCTTGGTGCTTCGGCCGTCCGCGGTGACCTCGCTGAACTCCTCGTTCAGCCTGAACCGGATCTCTGTGCTCTTGAACGTGCTCACCGACTTCACGGTAACGACGCCCGCTTCATCCACGCTGATCACCAGGTCAGGTTTGATCGCGTTGCCCAATTGCCGAGTGGCGAAGTTCACACCTTCAACGCGATGTGATTGATTACAAACCGATGCCGTAGATCAGTCTAATCATCAATTATGAGTGGGCGTTCAAAACAATTCACAAAAAAGAGAGACCGGACGTCACGTTCTCACCGATGGCCTTCATGTAGTCGTCAAAGTTCTCGCTGGCAGTCAGAGTCCAGGTCCCACAAAACTGTTCAACCATGATGACGATGATGAAGGTCCGTCTGGAGGTCCCGCGTAAAGAGGCCGACGCACGGGTGGTGCACCTTTCAGGCCTGAAAAAACCACGTCGTTAATTGTGAGGTGCCAATCAGAAGCAGGTGCAGGCGTTGTCGTGGAAACGACAATGTCAATTACGTTTCAGAGAGAGATAGAGAGAGAGAGAGAGAGAGAGAGAGAGGTTTCTGATTGGATACTCTGTCCTTCCTGTATGATTGACAGCAGCTGTCATTATTCACTGCATGCGGTTCTACCTTTTCCACAACATTGCAACGCCTCCAAACAAAGCCGTGCGCAGCAAGAAATGAGAGTTTATCAGAGAAATACGTGGAAAAAATCCTATAAAAAAACGCAGCTGCTCCTAAAACCGTTGAAAGTACTCCTGGTAAAAGCAGTTCAAGGGGATTCTCAGTCCTTTGTTCTTTTGTGTTCTTCTCTGTGCAGGTTTTGGAATCATCCTGCAGCAGCAGTTCTGGACTGGGGATGCGGAGCCTTTACTGTTCAAAGCAGTTTATTTCAGGCTTTTCAAGAGTTTGTACAGAATAAAAGCACAAAAGCACGTTTACATTTAAAATGCACCTTATTTTATTTAGTGTTTTGGAGATAACATGGCTGAACAAGTGAGTTATATTAAAATCTAAATTGGAGAGATTTCTTGCAACGTCTTCATTAAGTTCTAGCATATAACCAGTAGATGGTAGTATCCGACTTTTGTTGTGTAGGACAAGACGTACGTTCTTTTTACTAACTAAACCTGCATTGATGTAAAAAAATACTGTAAACTATGCAAATATAATATTTAACAATAGTACCAGAATAACAATGAAAAACAGAATTGAAAGGTAATTACGAGGGGAATGAGCTGCTTGGCGGAGGTCTGCGCTCTCTGAGTGATTTTCTAGTCGTGAAGCAGATCAGCCCTCCTCAGCAGGATAAAATGGATTGAGTCGTTACATCGTCCCCTGACTGGCCACTCATTGCCAAATTATTCTTTCACAGTAAATTTACAAAGGTTGTTTTTAGGAATGTGTAGGGAAAATGTAGCTTTACTGAGTCCTTTGAAAGCTATGATATTAAAGTATGCCCAAAAATAGTCAGATTTGATGGTTAAAGGGTGCTGGTGTAAAACCTGCCTCAGCGAAGCAGATATACGATGACAGCAATATCAATGCTCTTGTTACTATAATAAATGATCAAGTAATGGAGCTGCAGGCCATAATATGGGAGACAAATCCCCCGAGAGTCTATTTTTATCCTGTTCACTCACTCTAAGATGAAGACATTTTGTTTGGATGAAGTCACTGTGGCATCAGCCTCTGCATGCCATTGGACCCAGTGTCCGTATTTTGAAGAGAGCTGCTCATTTTTAAAGGAGTGTTGGTGACACTTGGATGACAATCAATGCATCAATAATTCATTCACTGCAATCACAATGGGAATGAATGGGGCGGGGCTGTCGTATATAATGGGATGCTCTTGACCCTCCAATAAGCTGATTGCTTGTTTTTGCATACATGCAGGTGCCAGTAGACATTCAGCAGACAACGAACACCATCTACTGAACATGAACTCTCGCTGGCTGCCACAGAGAAGTCCTTTCCTCCTGGTTTTCATCAAAACGCCAGGCCCAAATGGCGGAGGAACAGCAGCCACGGACAAAAGCTGTATATACTGTACAAACACAGCTCTGAGCAGCAGCACACTGACTCATTCTTCGGCGTCTGTGAGAACGGAGGGGGACCCCTTTCAGCTCCTTTGTGTTGGTGTCTGTCAACAGTGTAGTTGGAGGCTGAGCCCATTGTGGCGGCCAGTGTTTCGTGTTTACACAGGGCCTCACACAGCTTGTTCCCAGGGTCCAACCTGAGGGACTCATGAATAATGGAGAGAGGATCCTCAGGGCACAAGGGGGGGAGTTTGCAATTTTAAAGTTGACTCATTATGAACCTAAACTACTGCTTTGCGCGCCAAAAGGTAAAGCTGGTGTCATTCTGAGGGTAAACACTAGTGATGATGGATAATCTGGTCGATGCAATGCAAGGAATAAAACTACTTAAAACAATAAAATCACATCTTAAGTAAGTGTCCTCCACTTCCTACATCTAAGGTTGGACTGTTTTTCTGATTTTGGGTGAGCCTTCATCTGAGGTCGGGAACACATTTCCTCCATGTAGAAATCTGAAAGCCTTTTTGCTGTACATTTCTTTTTAACTGTGGCTGAGCGTTAGCTATAATCTCTTCAGTTGTTCAACTGAACTTCACACTTGATTTACATTATGAGATCAAAGTATTTTTTAAGTCTTCAGGTGTTTTTCACAACTTGTGCTGCACTGTTTCAGATTTCAACAATGGAAATGGACAATGTAATGTCTGTGAAGTGTGCAGAACAGCGATCTTAATGTAAACCAATTCATTTAAAGGCCTTTACTCTTCCAAAAATAAAAATAAACATCTAGAAAATAATAATAATTTAAAAAAAAAGAAAATATGCTGAAGTCAGGAGGACTAGAAGTTATTGGATGTGCAGCACAAGTACATGTCAGGTTTCAGCAGGTCTCAGCCATCTGTTGAGAGGCTCACGGGATCTGAGTGATGTGCCCTGTGTGTGTGTGTGTCTGTGTGTGGGTGCGTGTGTGAGACAGAGATCAGGGAGGGGCCTCCTGCTTGTGTGCATCCAGCTTTTTCAAGCTTCCTGCCTTGATCTTTTCTATCATCCCTTCATCCCACACACTCCGTGCACCTCGGGCTTTTGGTTTGCGGAGGGAAGGTGGGGTGTCTGGATCTCACAGAGACACCACTTGTTTGCCCGTGGGGGGGGGGGGGGACCGACCGAAGCTGGAGCGCAGAGGGGCAGTGGGCGGAGGGTTCACCGGGAGCTAACATGATGCAAACTGTAACGTTCTCTGGCTGTCCTTTATAGCCCCTTAGATCCCCCAACCGTGGGCCGGAATTCTTGTGTGAAACACAACTGCCCCAGTGCTGCAGGGTGGCCTTCTGACCCTTTATAACATGGGAAAGTGCGTCCCTCAGCTGGTAGTTATATAAAGACCGCCAGAGTCATGAGAAACCCTGATAAATCATTGGGCTTGAGGCCTCTCGTGTCTTTCCTCATCTTACATGGGACTTTCATTTTCTCTGGGTCAGTATAATGTGTCCTTTCTTTTGTCTTTTGGTGTTGCCTTGTATAACAAATGTGGCAGGGAGTGTGACAGAGTGACGGGTTCTGTCAGAAGGCATCTTTTTATCCCCGTCCTTCTGTGTCCCATCAGAGGCTGATAATCCTCATGCACGCCTTCACACACACTGCCCCCCCCCCATCGCCCGCCTGCGGGGGACGACACTAGGGGAGACACAAAAGCAGAGGCACAGAGCTGAACCCCTAATTGAACATTAATTTGAAAGAGGAGCACTTATCTTTAATTAGACATGTGGTTAGCGTTAGGCTGAGACAATTAAGTCGATCATCGCTGCAGATGACTGCACATAATATTTCACGACGAACTTTGTGGGAGGGAGATTTCGGAAAAGGGTTCCACTGTGCAGTTCAACAAGCAGGTAACTAACACGTTCACCCCTTTCAAGATGACCTACAATCATTATTTTGCCACAATCATTTAATATGGATTCGTGATCAAAGGAAATGCACGTGAAAATGTACGGTGGGGGGGGATTGTAGAGGAAAAATAATGTAAAGCGACGGAAGCAAGGATGGAATTAGCAGCTGAGACTGGTATTCTGATGCGTGTTTGTGTGACTGGGGGAGAGAGAGAGAGAGAGAGAGGTTGTGCTAACAGGCTTTCTGCAGATCACTGGCAGTTTGACTGCAGTGGAGAGTAATGGGGCTGGCAGGGCGGAATCAATTACTGGCCACAACAGATTTTCCCACAGGTCGGAGCTTGGGAAAGTAGTACTTCACTGCAGTGCAGACAGCTGGCACAGAGTATCCACTGGGAAAGGAGCTGGCTCGCAAAAAAACAAAAACAGAATTTCTTTTTGGTAAACTTGTGACAAGAAATACACCGACTCTTTTTTACTCCCTATTTCTAAAATGGCGGCCGTTGCACTGGATTTCCAGACTAGTTATTCCAACCTGCATCATGAAAATATGACACTTCATGCAAAAAGCAAACACAAAGTATTTGAGGAAATATATAAAGGCCTAACTCATGACCTTCAGGAGCAGATCATGCGTTCAAAGACAGGTTTCCCCTGGTGGCGACTCATCTTGTCCTACGCAGCAGGGTGAAAACACACACATAACACACAAATACACTCACAAAGCAATTATATTTAATAATAATATGGAAATAATTCATATGTACAGTGCCTGAGAGGCTTTGTTTGTTTGTTTGATGTAAACCAGGAGATAGCCCAGACCCCCTCACACAAGTACACTCCATTGATATGCAAACAATGTTTTTCCTGTGTTAACACAATGTGTGGCCCTAGAGTAGCTGGGTCCACCTTTTTCTGTGCTGACATTGTATGCTGTCATCTGTTTGGGAACTAGTCACTTGATCTGCCTTCCCTCTATTGTAGACTTGCACAGGTTAGCTGGTCGTGGGCGGCACACTGGACTACCTTGTGAATAGAATACCAGTGCACCATTGTGGAGGAAGTGTTTTATTCATTCAAGTGTTAAAATACTTTCTCTCAATAAGGTAACTTATATCGGATTGAAGAATATGATTTGAGTCTTTCCTCAATGTGTTCCTGCCCTGTTATCGCTGTTATCATGAGTAGCTGGTGCTAAGACCCCCTGGTGTCAGTATTATGACCGGAGGAGATTTTAAAAGAAAATGGAGGAAAAATAAACCCTACTTAACAAAGAAACAAGGAAGTGAGCATATCCTCCTTGGCTGTAACCATCCAGAAGGCACAAGGAGAATGGACGGCAACAAAGGCAGGAAAATAGAGAATGAGAAGGTGAGTGAGTTACGCTCAGGCAGTGGGAATGGGTCTCAGGCCTGGCCTGGTCCTTGCCCAATATAGCGCCTGGGTGCTGGAGCCAAACAGACAGGAAGTTGTGGTCCCTAGGATAACATTGTTGCATGGAAGTTGTCAGTGTGACATTTCCCTCAGTGAGACGACCTATTTAGGAGCAGCATGGGTGGCATTTTCTTGCATCTTGTGTCATTCATACAAAGAAGTTTAGTTTTCATCTTCCTCCACTCTCATAATTACAGCATAGACAGAAGATGAGACCCCCCCCACCCACCCACCCACCCACACACACACACATACATTCAAACTTCACTGCAACAGTTGTTGAATGACAGATATCAGATGTCAGGTTGGTGTGCACACAGGATGCAGGCACGGCTGCGAGCGTCGCTGCTGCACACAGCCCAAACGGTTGACATAGTAAATCAATCCTGATGGGATGGTGGGTAGGATGGAGGCGGGAGGGATGGGGGGCGGGGGGGGGTTCCAATGGGACTGAGCCGGGCCTCTGTCAGACACACTCAGCCACTCAGCAAGCCAGAGAGAGACTGTCAACGGGTGGGAGAACACTCGCCGGGAAACGCTCACACGGAGATTGAGTTACCACGGAATTAGATCAGGGCTGTGGGAAACAGCACCTCCTAAACACACTCGCACACTCTCAGTCACACACACATAAACACATGCAGGCACACCAGCACACATTCAGGCCACACTCTCGCACACAAAGAGTCACCAGGGGAAACCTGAGGGAAGATTGAGGAAGGCAGCTGGGCACGCGCCAGTTTCAGACAAATGCTTGCTTATATTTCTGAGCCTCCGAGCATGGGTTTGAGTCGTTCCTTCAAATAGGTGCTGGGTTAGGGCCACAGTCAACAGGTAGACTGACATGTTATTAAATGCAAGGCTAGTTTAGAGAAACACGACAATCAGAGACCCCCCTCAGCACAGTCAGACGTGATAAGAGGTCTCACATAAACTCACATTCAAAGATCACAGCAAGTCAACCTGAGAAAGGTGCTGAGGAAATGTTGCGATGCCCCAGGTGAGAAGTCAAGGTCTTTGGGAAGAAAGCTCCTAATTATGTTTAATGGATGAAAGGAATGTCAGCGCTAATGTGAAAGACCTTGGCTCTCGGGTTTGAGGTAAATTTGTGTCTGCTTTAATGGAGGCCACATGAAGAACTGGCCGAGACGGTGGCACTGCAGAGCTCGATCACTATAACAATACTGTTCTGATCTCAAGCACACTCCACTCGATGTGCCTATCAAGGGATAGTCATGGAAAGGTTCAGCCTCGAGAGCTTTATCAGTGCCGGATAATGCAAGGGTTAGAAATCCACTAAGGGTGAGCAAGGAAGTGTAGAAATGCATGAAATGAGTGGAGGTACGTTTAACTGTTAGAGAAAGCGTGCGTGTTGACATGTGGGGACAGAGGAGGAATGGTCAGGTGGGGGGGGGGGGGGGGGTGGAGGGGGGGGGGCATGCATGTGCATCACAGATTGTGTGGAGTCACTCTCTTCCACACTCACTGTATCAACAGGAATGACTGAAGCTTGCACGTTGTATCTGTCATCACCGGCGCCCGTCTGGCATTCTGGGAACAGCGTGCTGGCCTGCAGTTGCTCCCTGAAATCAAACTCTCATCCACGCTTGTCTTGCGCTGCAGCGCACCAAGTTAACAACTGACATGATGGATGGAGCAGAGAGACAGCTGCTGCGCTACAAGGTGCTGGAATGGAGGACTGTCGGGGGGGGTGGAAGGGGTCACCCCCCCCCCCCCCCCTCCCTCCCCGATGGCCTTAATTCCCGCTGTTTTCCGGACCACACTGACATTTGACTGCTGTGTTATGGTATTTCATACAAGTACTAATGCAACAGCACTGGCAGCGTAGAAATACCACACTGTCAAAATCATTACATGCAATGATCCGGCATTCTTTTTTTTTCCACGCAATCATTGAAAAGTAATGAAGACTAAATTTAGAGAAATAAAAGCAGTGTTAATTTATGTACAGATGTTGATGCTGAATCACTTTTTCACTTTCAACACTACAAAGTAAGATATTTTTTTTAAATAAGTAAAGGAGACCAGGAAGGCAGGCCATCATGTCATAAAGCAAAAGTTCCATGACTGTTTGGCCGTAGAATCCTATTCCTGGGATTTGGAGTCTTATTGGAATCATTAGTTGTTTGATTGTTATTAAAGACACAGATGGTGTTTTTCATTGAGATTTTAGTTCAGTCCACCCCGGCGAGAGCCCCCCATTGAAGGGAGAGAAAAACATTCTGCACAAACAGCATTTCTTTTTTTTATTATAGCAATGTCATGTAAGTGTAAGAGAAACTTACATTTCACTAATTACACAAATCCTTCAAACATTTGAATAACACACGAAAATCTATATACTGTACTTAAAAGTGGCAAAACAAATATATACAATCACATAAAAAAATAACAAGAGCAGAAATACTATAATATAAAATATTAAGAATAATATACAAATACAATATAGAATAAATATTCTGAATATCACACAATCTACACTATTGCACTGAGAACAGAAAACATAAGCTAAAACTAAAACCTAACCTTTCTGGCTTTCCTTGATGCAAAATCATCAATAATGTCTTCATACAAAATCTGTTCCCCTATTGAGTGATTTATACTGACTGCATTTTTTTATGCAATCAAACAAAACAAGTATTTGCAACCACATAAATATTGATGTTGCAAATCCATTTTTTGTTTGATTGCATAAAAAGAAACACATTTCTCTCCATACCCCCCCCCCCCCCCCCTCCCCACACACACACGCCCTTTCTCCTTCTCACACAGCTTCTGCTTCTGTGCGCGGCACCGTCTCAGCAAGCAGGGGCGCAGATGTTGGGGCGCCAATTCCCCACGCAGTGATATGATTGACATGATCGGACCAAAACCGCTACTGGTCCATAACTTAGCACTTTAAGAATAATAATAAAATAATAAAACATTAAAAAAAAATCTACATTTTGCCTGTGACTGTCAAACTGACAGCTCCCAGTAAGAATAAAAAAAAGCAGCATGTGGAACGTTTCCTTGAACTATGAAGCAAAAGAGCGTCAAGATGCGTCAAGCTCCGCCCACAGCAGTGCGAAGACCCCGCCCCCCCTGTCCACGGCGTGAAAGTGATCGCTGCAGAGGCCGGTCTGACGTTTAGACTCGGACAGACTCTCTGGAGCTTCACGTTCAAGAGGTAAATCTGGATCAGACCCGGAGGCGAAATGAAGCGAAGCCACAACTCCAGCTCATCGGAGAGCGACCTGGACGACACCGTGGACGTGGACGTGGACGTGGACGTGGAGAAGAGCAGCGGCGACGAAAATGGGTAGGAGCCTGTGATTAGGCTGAACTTCACCGTGCGTAAAGGCAGTGCGTAAAGGTTGTTTTAATGCAGTCGTTAATATCAGGCTGCTTCGTGGGTGTTTTTTTTTTATTTGTCTGCTCTTCTTCCTTGATGATCTCAGAAAAGATGAGTTTAGCTTCAGTGGAAAATATATTTATTGCTGTTTTTCTTTCCAGTCAACTTGATTCCCACGGCTCAATGTCACCGTCCACATCCACCCAAGTTCAAGCCAGAAAAAAGCGCAGAGGGGTAAGTCCTACACAATATTAGTAATATCATCGAATCCATTGGTTGGGGAACCTGCGACCTAAATCTCATCCATTTCCAGATCATTGAGAAACGGAGACGTGACCGGATCAATAATAGTCTCTCAGAGCTGAGAAGATTGGTCCCGAGTGCTTTTGACAAACAGGTAACTTGCTCATACTTCCATCCTCGCCCTAAGGATCAGACATCTTTACCCAACAACGTGCACGCGCGTGCACGGACATATCAATGTCATTAAAAAAAATCGAATATTTCCCTCATTGTCAGCAGGGATCAGCTAAATTGGAAAAAGCAGAGATTTTGCAGATGACTGTGGACCATTTGAAGATGCTCCATGCATCTGGTGGCAAAGGTAGCGTACCATTTAGTTTTTTAAATCTTTGGATGATAAAATACACGAGTTTCATTTGACGCTGTTGTGAAAAGCCCATTTCTCAGCTCCTGACTCTGCTGTTTCATCCAACAGGCTACTTTGAGGCTCACGCTGTTGCTAAGGACTACCGTAGCCTGGGTTTCAGGGAGTGCTTGGCAGAGGCGGCCCGCTACCTGACCATCGTAGAGGGTCGGGAGAGCGCAGACCCCCTCCGTATGCGCTTGGTGTCCCACCTCAGCAGCTATGCGTCTCAGAGGGAGGTGCACTCAGGCCTGGAACACTTAGCCTGGGGCCCTGCGTACGGGACTGCCCATGCCCACCTTCCCCACCCCCTCCTCCTTCAACACCCCCACGGTAGAACCCCTGCATCCAGAAGCTGCAGTAGCCCCCCCTCTTCATCGTCATCTTCCACATCTTCCTCTTCCACTGAAGCATCTGGGACGTTAAGACTCAGTGGCCTGTCCCCCGCGGAGTCCCTCAGGAGGCCTTCCAAAAGCCCGCTGTCCCTCAGTCTGCCGGTGTCGACATCCAAGCTATCGCCGCCACTTCTTGCGTCCCTCTCCTCATTGTCGGCGTTCCCTTTCGCGTTCAGCGCGTTCCCTCTGGTCTCCCCATCATCGCTGAGTGCAGTGAGCCCCTCCTCCACCCTGTCAAAGCCTTACAGGCCTTGGGGCACAGAGATCGGGGCCTTCTGAAGTTAACAGCTGAGCTGTGCCCAGCGCCACAGGCTGGGCAGGAAAACCCGCATCTGCTGTTTGTTTGTTTTTTTTACTGCAATAAATCACAGGGGAAGAAAGCAAAGTGATTTTATTTTGTGAAGATTAAAGAGTAAGTGGAATAGGGGTCTTTTTTTGTTTGTCTTCTCAAGTATTTCTTTATTCTTATAAATTCAGCTGATTTTATGTTTTCTCTTGATAGCTAATGTACTTAGCACGTGCTCTCTGCAGGTGACGATTTCACACATGGCCATGACTTGTGCAACAGAAGCTCCTAAATGTATTGATCAGGGAGGTCTTTGATATAATGTAGAGTTGCTTAGTTTGTTCTGCTTCTTTAGTGGTTGCAGAACTCTTGGAAATGAATATGCAAACGTTACGCCGTTGTTGCAAAACTAACCACTCTTGAATCAGACACTCGCATTCGTATCTATCTGTAATATTTTTGTACCAATAAATTGACTTAAAATCATAAAGCCTGGCTTCAAACACGAGATGCTGATTTGCTCCTGTAACTCGCTGAAATTGTTCTCCAAGTGATTGCGATCATGTATTCCCAAATGAGCGTTTTTTTTTTTTTTGTTTGTTTTGGGAATCCGATAAAAGGTAATCATGATATAATGATGCAGTTATGCCCTGGTTAGTGACTGGAAGGCGACTCCTTCATTGTCTGCCAGGTAAGTAACTCAATCTAAGAGCATTGTTACCCCCTATGAATACCCAGGAAATCATTAAGAGCCAGAGGAAATCCTTGACAATGTTGCCCTGACCTCACCAGCTTGTGTTCGTCTGAAAAGGAGACAATAGTGTGAACAGGATGGAGACACTGGAGGAAAAGTGCTCGAATAGGAACGGCTGGACAAATAAATTACTGTTCAGATTCACACTGTTGTTTCTGCTGTAGGTTGAGTGACAGAAACTTTCAGGGTTTCAGTGTTTTCAAGTTTTATCCATCTGTGAAGCAGGTCAAGTTTCCAGAGGCTTTCTGTGATTTGTTCCCGGCTTAGACCCTTAAAGGTCGGTCTTATTTCTAGACATAAAAATAAAACAGCAGACAGACCTTTTTTCTTCTTCTTCAAATGACAGCTAATTTAGGCAATTTTTATCATTCCAAATCTCTGCAATTTTCTTAAACATATTATGTATATTATTGAAGTTTATCAATGTTTTATATATATATTTATATATCATCTAATAAATATATGCATTTGTCATCTTGTGAACTTTTGACCTTTTTTTGATTGTTGCAGGTTCCAGTAAGTCTCTTTATCTTGAAAAATAATCTTACACTGCCATCTTGTGGATGATCTATGTCATGAATAGCTGACGTGATCGTTTCGTTTTACATTTTAGATGTCTTGTGAGTCTAAATCAGCTTGGAGAAGAATGTGATTCTCAGGATGTATACATCACTGGTGCTTTTATTTGGCAGTTTGCAATTTCCCTCACCTTTTAGCACAGATAATTATTGGATGGTCCATGCCATGTTCACAGAACCCCAACCTTTATTCAGCAAAGCTTTCACAAAGAAACATATGAAGGGAGAAACACAAGCACCAGAGGATGCAGACAGATATCAGCGGGACTGTATATTAAAAAGAGACTAGTTCAATGTGCTAAATGTAAAGCATCCTATTAGCATTTCCATCTGAACCGTAAAGAGAGTAGCCTTGTGGTTAATTTGCATTCACACCCGCCCACAGATCACGTGGGCGGGTGTGAATGCCAAGGCAATATGCAAGGAGCGACTATACTGTCATGACATTCAACATCCCTAAAAACTGTGCGAGTAATAGAGCTACCGATTTAGCTTGAAATTAAAATTAGCAAACTCTTTGTACCCTTTTTTTCTAAAAAGGGTACAAACAGCTGTTCTCATTGGGTGAAGACATTCTCAATAGCTACTAAGCATCTGTCCAGTTCATTAGCAAGCACATTTCAGAAACAGTTGCTAGCATGTGTGTTAAGGGGCGGGACTGTGTGCAGGAGGCACAGGTGGAACGGTGATATCTTGAGGAGTCTGCAGTCTGCAGGGTACGCCAACCGTTATTCTTCACAAGGACACAGAAACATCATCACGACATCATCAGCAAATCACTGCAAGTGTCGGTCTACTCACAATACCTAGACTTTCACAATAAAATGACTACAGAGCCAAATCTGAAGAGCTGAAACATGTCATTCACAAAATAAAAGGCTTGAAATCATAGATAGATAGATAGATAGATAGATAGATAGATAGATATTAAGAATGAATATATTTACAAAATAAAAACTGTATTCTCACATTTTCCCTAAAATGATCACATTATTCCTCAAGACAGTGTTATTTATGTTTTTATCTGTTGCTAATACTGATAGCGGTGTGTACTGGTGGTCTGGTGAGCTGTGATGCGGCGGTGAGGGCTTCCAAACTTTCTGCCTCCAGGAGCCGGTTTCTCCTCTGAGAAGGGTGAGGGCGGGGCGAGGAAAGGAGCAGGAGTCGATGGATGGACGCTGATAGACCATGGAAGTCTGGATATGACTGAGGCTCATGGAGTCAGCTCTTCTCTGAGCTCCTTGTTCTTGCGCACCAAAGCTGCATGTCTCTCCTGAACAGAGCAGAACCAGAGCATGAGGACAATCCGTGTCGGATTTATTCATGACAACTGTTAATGTCTCACCTTCTCCTGCAGACGCTCAAGTTTGGCTGCCTGATGGGCGTCGCGGTTCTCCTTGATCTGCTCCATCTTCATCTGGAGCTTCTCCTCTGCCATCTTGCTGAAGAGGCTGTTCTCTTCCATGGCCTTTAGCAACACATCCCTCTCATGCTCTCGCTTTTCCGCCAAAGCCCTCAGCACCTGGGCCTCCTGGCACTGAACACAGAAAGGGATTCACTTTGAGCGGTCTAAAATCAAATCAAATCAAATCCCAAAGTAATTTGCAGGCGAGTAAAGTACTGACTTTCCTTCGATCTTCAGCGGCCTCCAGTTTCCTCTCAATGTCCCCCAAGGAGATGTCTCGCTTCGGGGGCGAGGGAAGGTTCTGGGCGACTTCTGATACCGGAGACAAAGGCTTGAGAATCACCTCAAACGCCTGGCCAGAGGCGCGCTGGTTTATCGGTTTCACCTCCACGTCTGCTAATCAGAATATTATGATGAGAACGGCGACAAAATCAATCTCCATTATATTCTAATGATTAGGAACGCATGTGTTTTCATGGCCGAGAACAAACATCCATTGGAATAATAAGTTTGACACAAAAGATGGTTTAAGTCGATCCATACCTTCCAACTCCTGCTCAAGCTTCTTTTGCGTTTCCGGATAGAAGCAGGAGCAGATGAGGGAGAGGACAGACAACTCCTTCATCTTTTCTTTGTATGCTGCGGGAACATAAAAACAGCAAGAGGCATCCTGGTGAGCCTTTTGGGTTGAGCGTGCCACATTCAAGTCTTGGCTGCCACGTGACACCCTGCAAAGAGTGTTCCTGACAGCACAATGAGGCTGGAGATAGTTCCAAATTAAGGTCAAATGAGAGAGAGAGAGAGGGATAAAGTAAGAGCGCGCACACGGACGATTACAATCAGATTAACAACACGGAAAAATCCCTGCTCCTTAATTCTGTGAGGGTGATTAAATAAAAAGTGCCTGATTGTTGGGTGTCGCTGCCACGGTCTCCATTTCTACAGGACTGCGTCCAAGGTGTGGTTTTCATTAGTCACTCACAGACGATATATTTAAACTCGCCGGCTAATTCAATCCCTGCCCTGCCGTTTGTACGGCGTGATGAACGCTTTCTCACAGATTGTCGGGGCTTCTGCAGCTTTCGCTGCAAAGGCCAGCGTGTTTTGCTGCATGGGGTTGGCCCGCCTCCACATCTCTGGCACCAGATTCAATAACAATACGCACCCTTAATGGCAGTTAAGAGGAAAAAAATGTACCATTAATGTTTTACACATGTATGATAACTAACCTCACAAAAGCCTCTCAGAAACGCCATGGCCTCCAGCCATCCATTAGAAAAGACGACCATCTCCAACAAAGGCTCATTTCAGGTGTATAAACCTAAACTATATTTATCCTGCTCTTCATCATTTTGTCTGTAATCTGGGGATCCTCTATTGTTCTGAGACCCACGGATTATGAGAAATAAACGGCAGCAGGTCTGTCACCGGTGCCGATGCATCCTTGGAAAAGGAGGACATGAATGAAAGAGCAAATCCCACACTAAAAGACTCGATCAAACAATCACGATCTGGAGTACAGAAACACATTTAGAATAAAAAATGAAGCTACGCAGGGACGATCTGAGACAAGCAATGCTAGGAGCGCACTTAATGAGCGCTCTCGGGTTTCCCGTGGGCAGCCCAGCATCTTGGGTGGGGTCCGTCTGCATTATGCTGCATGCTGGGGCCGCTGGAGCATCCTCCATCCTCCGGGAGGAGCGGTCGGAGATGAAGCGGGGGGGGTTTCCCCTTATTGAACAGTATAAGGGTAAATATATTGGCACGATTTAGGAAGGAAACAGTCATTTAGTCATCTGATGACGGAGGATGCCAAATTCCCGCACTGAGATAACAGGCCCAACGATCGATAAATAAGCATCAAAGGAGACATATAACAGAACCTCCGCGGTCCGACGCGTTTATAGGAAAGGATGCCGCCAACGATCCATCCATTGGTCGGTCTACAGTCTTACCGGTCGCGGTTTTAGCCATGGCTGCTGTGTTTCTCCGCAGAGGGTCCTGTCGCACTGATCAGGTGAGCGGCGCTGCTGCTGAAAGGCACCGAGTCAGCGAATGGATGGAGCAGGGGCGGATCGGACGGCCACGGCCACGCACGGGAGCGCGCGCAATCACGCCGTCCCCTCTGTGCGCTGACGCACAGAGTCAGTGATGGTCGTTACGCGTCATGCTGGCGATGTCTGATTGTATCCAATCAAACATAAATCAATAGACTTCTACTGTCATTTGGGCTCGTCGCTTCAGGGGCGGCCACAGAAAATCAACCTTAAAACGCCCCCCCCCCCCCTATCATTACACAAAATATGTTTATGGATAATGGACCATGAATGTTGAATAAATGAGACATTAGATGATCGTCTGCTATATGACATTTTTATTCAAGTACAAGAGGAACAGTAAACGGTCTCTGGGTTTATTAAAGCAACAAAAATAAAAGCATGTTTCCCCATTTAAAACTTCAGTTATTACATTATTAATTTTATGCGTGGCTGCTTGTGCGGAGCAAACGTGTAAACATGTTTTAACTGTTCGATATTGCATTGCACCACATTTCCATCAATTTAGAGATAAAACACCCCCCCCCCCCCCCCCCCCCCACAACATGCTTTCCCCCACCAGTGTAGTCAACGTTGCACTTAGTTATGTACTTGTACTGCTTCGGCCTTCAGCTGCTTCTTTATGTAATATCCGACCAGTATCTGAATACGCTTTGCGTAATCTTGAAGGACCTCATGAGAGCTGCTCATCTGATCCCCTTCCAGACGATCCAGTAATGTCACGCAGACCACCGCCGCTTTAAACACGAAATAAACAACATCTGTTTTTTTTTTTGTTTTTTTTGCAACTCACAGGTTCAAAAAATAATGCTTGCAGAGTCATTTCTCACCTTGCAGACCACTTAGGTTGCACATGGCAGCAAAAACGATTGACTCCATCTCAATATTACAGACGCCTGCATCATGGGCTTTTTTGAGGTATTCCCGTTTTTCCTTCTCGGTGAAGGAGCAGAACGCTCCGTCCATTCGTGCTTGTCCTTGGTGAATGATCAAATGGAGAAGGAGGAGGAGGAGGAGGAGGAAGAACATACACGTTAGAAAAGAACAGCTGATCTTGACCAATGCAATCAGAATTCAAACCTTCGTAGAAATCCATTGTGCACATCGTGTTGCCCATCACCGCCTTAAACTGGTTAAGCTCCTTGCTGCACTGCAGCAGCTCCTCAGCCAGGCTTCGGTCCAGGTCCGTGTTGCGTACCACCAACTTCCCCAGGACGATCTGCTCAAACTTGGGCGTGAAGGTGGGATCCACAGATTGCTTGGTGATAACAACAGTCCCAGGTTCAAGCCCTGAAAACAAAACATGACAAGTACCGGTACACACAGGTAGCGATTTAAGAACAACATTAAATGGCGCTCGGAGAGCGTAAACCTCCACCAAGCAGCCAATTCCTCTCCTAATTGGATTTACACCATCCACCAAAAGGTTCTAAATCGTGCTCGTCATCTTTATAATCCATGAAAAGTAAACGTGAATCAGAGTTGTGTGTTTTTAACTGATTTTGAATCCATAAATGGGTTTTCAATGTTAAAATGTAATATTTTTCTTGACCTCATTCTGGATCCGATCCAGAAGACATTTTTTCATGATGGTTCACATCGGACTCCTTTATGACTGATTTTTGGTGGGTGAATTACATGCATATTTTACAAGATATGATTTTTTTGGCTTCATTCACTTTTGACATGATAAAAATCATTTCTAGATATTTAGCTTTATAGTCTGAGCGCCTTTAGATTAAAGGCCCATTTCTGAGCATTTGAACGTAAATGTATAAGAATGGCACCAACACCCAGCACTCAGTAATTTGGACCTCACAGGGAGACTAAATTAAATCAATTACCTCTTACAATAAATGTATTCCATTACTTTAAGAAGCACTTGGCAACTGGTGTCACCACTATAGTTTGATAAAACAATAATCAGATATGACCAGGCACTCAATAATGAAAAGCCTACCTATTCCACCTGATGTCCCAATGCGTATAATCCTGACATCTGTGCAATGTGCATAATGAAGGAGTTTTATTAGCTCATTCAGCATTATGGAAATAGATGGGCCTCCCATTCCATGCTGCAAAAAAAAAAAAAAAAAAAAAAAAAAAAACCACTGATACGTCACTCAAATCTACATAGTTTAAATAGGACGACAGCAAGAACAAAAAATTAACAGGATTCCAATAAGAAATTCATTTTACAAAACATCAATACGTTGCGATGAAACATCGTACATACACTGACAGAGAGGACCGGGCCAACTTTGTACATGGCATAGCGATCAGTTCCAGCACAGAGATCTGGGTAATCAGATTCAGGGTCTCCCATATCGAGCTCTGCAGCGGCGTACTCAATAAATGACTTCATCCTCCTTTGACTGCCCCCAACACACACGAACTGACAGAAAACACACAGAGAACATGAACATCTGCAGAGAAAGTTCATTATGGAGGTTTCTTTTTCTCAGTAAATTAAATACATAAACATTTGCCTTGACATCTCCGAACATTGCCGGTAGGTCGTGAGTTGCAGTTGCCAGGCTGAAGTGGTAGAGGATGTCGTCTTTCATTTGATCCAGGTATGGGTTGTTCACACAAACGGGGCTTGGAAACAGGGCGAGGAGTCAGTTCCAGACTAATATTTGGATTTAAGTTCTATTCTGTGAACGCCAGACATAATAATTACCCCCCCCCCCCCCACACACACACACACACACACAGTGTGCCCTACCCACAATAATCATAGCATTCAATTAAGACCTCTACAGATGCAGGCCGGATTTGTTTTTCACAGTAGTGATATTTGGATTAGGATTAAATTAGGTCGGTACACAACAGCACCTGCATGTATATTCATCCGAGTGAGGCTGTACGCTTTTTCTATGATAATGGTGTAGGGAAAGCAAAAATGTCACAGATCAATATTATCAGATTTTCAAAGAAAAATACATTAAAAAAAGATAAGTTTCATTTCTAGTTTCATTTTTATAGATGCCGCCAACAGCTTAGCGCACATGTGCATGTCTGTTCAGAAACATTAAAGCACTAGGATCGTTCGTTCGTGTTCGTTTTGACGCGTTCAGGAACCAACCCCAACCCTTATGAAATGAAAGCGATACTTTCTGTGACTGTGATGGGAACAGCAGCGGCAGTAAACGCGCACATTTAAGCAGCACCGACGCGCAACTTCTCACCTGCTGCGCGACTCGATCGGCTCCGCGTCCTTTGGCTCCATCCCACTGCAAAAAAAAAAAAACACACAACAAACACGCGTCCGAAAGACATTATCCAGCGGCCGATCAGAAAAACAAACCCTGACAAATAGATCATCAATACTAAAGGAATGAGCCACACTCTAAGTACAGGGACGGGTTTCAGTTCGTGCGCCACATTCTGGATGCTCAAACCAGACGATGCAGCGCACGGAACTTCGCGGGGGGGGGGGGGACAGGTGCCCCGTGTCAAAGTTCAAGACAAGGCAATAAAGAGAGCCAATTAAAACACCTGGTAGACTTCACCTTTGATACGTCGTCGCTCCCGGTCTCTGGCCGGAAGGAAGTGGATCGACCTTTATATATCGACCTGAACACTGACGTCACGCACGCTCCAGCCCACCCAGCAAGGTAACGCGCGCACGTCACGCACGCCCTCGCCCAGCAGCAGCGTTCCCTCCTCGGGGTCTGACTGTCTGTGACCCCGGCCAGCTGTTTCCACCTCCGGCCCGTCATCTATCAGGAGTCAAGCGAAGCCATTTCCGGAGCGAAAATGTACTTTCTGAGAAATAATTATCGGCAGACATCATTTTGTAACGTGAATGATGCAACGCTTTCCACATAAAGGAGACTCCTCGTTAGGTGTATGTGCTGCTGCACTCATATGTTCCTTTTTACTCTTTACATGCTCGAGCTGAAGTCGAATACTTGGCTTGAAGGGTTTCCAAGAATGTTCATACAATATTTGTATTCATGCATGAAAGCCTCTGGGGGGGGGGGGGGGGGGGCTCTAGATTTTTTTGCTACATTTTCAACTTTTTTTTATTATGTCGATGATTTATGTACTAAGGACTTTCAACGGAAACAAGACCGCAAGGGCTTTTTTTGAAATGCTCCTCTTAGACAGGATGTTTGACTGTACTTGTACTGCTCTAACATTTTATCTAATAAATATATTCATCATCATCATCATCACTGCGTCTGTTTCCATAAATCACCATACCGGTTATTTCACTTTGCCGGCATTACACCGGGATGTGTCACGGTTTGTTGTTGCAGCCTGAGCGATTTGCATTTCTAAAGACAAACATTATTTATTACTAATGTGGATGCCAAACAGTTTGCATCACAAGGAGTCAGACCGTGACACGTTTGAGGACTTACATTAGTTTGGGAGATATGAAACGATTGGATAAGAATCATACAGCTCACCTCTGTCAGTCTTTCTGTTCCACTGCCTAAACATTCAGTGAAATGGTTCTAATCTGCTGTTGGGATGATTTTAATGCTTTATGAGGTTGTGTTACAACCCACTCCACCCCGGGCAGTTATTGTTTAGCTATAGCTATAGAGGCAATTGTGCCTTGCAACTAGTAGGGGAAAAAGAAATCACATTTTGACTGAGAAAATAAAATGTAATCTGAGTCTTGTAATTTAATCTGCAACAGTATAGGTGGGAAAACAGTTTATTTTGGTCATACTGAGTTTTTCTGAACTGTACATTGAACAGATCACTGTTACAACCATAATGAGTGTTCTGCATATTTCACTGGTGTGTCTCACTTTTATTTCGAGTGCTATTTTGAAACACAGAACCTACCTAGAATAATCTTTAGCTTGTTTGAGTTTGCTGTAAAGGATGAAATGTCAAGGAAAGAAAAAGCTCCAAAAAACAGAACTATCGATTTGGATTGATGTTTAGTGTGAGGTGAAAAGTCCAGAAAATATTAATTTCTATTAAAAAATGTAAAAGAAATGTGCATAAATAACAGTGAAACGGTCTGACTATTTGATCATTGCTTTCATTCAATGTCTGTCATCAAAACATTTTTTTTTTTCATGGGTTCAATATTCTGAATAGCCCAGCCCTTGACTTGTCAAATGTCTCACTATCTTTGCAAGCTACTAAACCTGATTACTTGCTGCCCTTACACCAGACAGACTGAGGTGTGTCAGTTGCTGCCAATAAGCCTTAAAATATCTCACATACAACAGCGTCAGAGGTGCAGCAGAGATGGGCAAGTTTTGTCTGCACTCGTGTCAGTCGCAGTGACAGACATTTAATGAATGACTGAGGCAAAAGACATTCATTTATGCCGCTCTGAATATCAAGGGTAACACAGAAATGATCAACACACAAAACCACCACACAAAACGTTCCTTAACAGACGTTAGCGTGTTTAATTACAGACATCGAATCACAATGCTGATGACAAAAGATACTCACGGGTCGTGGGTAATTAGTTTTACCGGTAAGCCTCTATTATGAGTAATTATGAGTCTGCTTTATTTAGTTTCTTTGAATTTCAACAGTACTGCCACTTTGGAAAAGTAGCCATTCATTTTTATGTTAAGACCATTTTCTCAAACTAGAATGGCCAAAAGTGGAAGAAAATACACAATATTAATAGAGCTGTCTTTAGTACTACTTCAAATCTCTCAAAATAATAAATACTATAAATTAAATTAAAGTCACACACAAATCAAAGTATAAAAAAAACAACAACAGTAACACTATCTTGAGTGGTAAACTCACTATCCAGTGCAAAACGTCTTCAGATGCGTGAAGTCTTCATGCCTAAAACAGAAGGAGATTATATGTTACTTCTTCACGTTGTTCTTGTTTGCAACTTATTTTTTAGGATGCGATACCGAAAGCAAAAGCCGAACACCCGTAATAAAGCACACGCCTAAGACAATGTTTGTCTCAGCAGAGAGGCAGTTATTACGTCGCCTATATTGTCTTAATGGTGGGATTAAATAGTCACACCGTCCTCACGTCAGAGAACGAAACTCACATTTCTTACTTTTACACATTCCAGCTGCTTTCAGGAAGTTGTAGGTGCCCAACACCTCTCTGTTAGGACAGTGTAAAATTAAATGCTTTGGTTATTTTTGATTTGTGTCTTGAATATGAGTAAGTACAAAAAAAAACAATGAATATAAGCAACAAACTTACCGCCGTGTTTAGGACTATGGGGTGTTCTGGCAAGAACTCCGGCTTCTTCATGGCCTCAGGGCAATTTGCCAGACCAATTAAAAAGTCTCTTGTGTAAGATATTCTGCCTACGAAACAGAAAGAAAGTTATCAGAACAAAAAAGTTCTTGAATACAGTCCAATCTGGGAAAAGAAAGATGAAAGTCGTTCCTGAGTTTATGAAAATGCAGGCGATTCTGCTAAACACTACAGAAAATCACATTTTAACAAATATTAAAATTGTGTTTGCTGGCAAATAAATCAATTTTAATAACAGAAAAACGTTGCGTCTTACCTTTCTTCTGATTGTGCATGTTGACAATCTTGAAGAACTGTTCAATGCCAATTTTTGTCTATCAAGTACAAAATTAGAAATGTTTTCTCTAAAGCAACTACTTAATGAGTCATTTAATGGCAAAATGTAAGAAAAAGTCAGATAAATATAAAGCGCTGAAAGGACAAAACAACTTCTGGAAAAGAAAATTAACTTTGAATTTCGATTAGAAAAATTTACATAGTTCATTTATGAGTCAAAAATACAAAACATTGTATGATTCTTTGAACTTCTTCAAGGCAACGACTTCCTACTTCTATTTTGTATTAAACGGAGCCTATTGATGATAATAATAATAACAATTCTCTTAAAATAGTTTTCTTACCTCTTGATCAACTTCCTTCATCAGTGTCTGTGTACTTGTTGCACCTTTTATTTTGGGCTCTGATTAAAGTAACGGAAAGATCTCAAGTGAAAATGTTGTTACATATAAAAACCAATGCATTTTAAACTGATCCACGTTCCCAGAGTTGGATCAGCTGACGCGGGGCGGCTTACCGACGGCATCATGGAGGCAGCGGCGCAGGGGTCTCGCAGGCTCCAGGTGTTTCATGAGGATCCTTCTGCTTGATACCTCCATTCTGATGTCAGAAACGTGAAAACACGTGTTAGCGATAAAATGCTAAGTGCAGGTGGATCGGTACAACAAAGACACCCACCCAACCCCTCTGAAATGGACTGAAACGGCCCACTTCTGGTGTGAATCTACCTTGAACAGGGGGGCTGAAGCATATATTTTGATGCCCCCCCCCCCCCCCCTGGAATACTGCAGCAGTCTAATGATGAAGTTCTTGATGCTGTGAGGAAGAACGCAGTGCCCACCATGCCGCAGCTGACGAAGCAGCACATTCTCCTCACTTTAAGGCGATCGAGCTAACACTGAATAAACCTTATACGTTTGAGATCAAAGGTTTTACACCCCCCCAGTGCACGAGTTGGCTGGGCTGTGAATGAGATCAAGATGACGGGTATGGTGCCACTAGGAGTCTGTCAGGCTCCCACCTGTTTTAACATGCCGCGTCATTTACTTTTGTGTTTTATAATCACTGGTATTGAATAATGAAACCTCGTGAACTATGGCCTACGAGCTCACACAGACAGTCATTATCCTAACAACGCCCACATGACCTTTAAAGCTAAAGAGCATGAGAGAGGTGTGCAGTACTTTATCTATTCTTAATGGAGCTGCTGTGACTATTCATTTAAATTGGAATTCATTGGAGGTACGTTAATAATTAGATTTATATCATTGTGTTGCCACTTATAAAAGGGATTCTGGATCACCCCATGGGCAGATTGTTTGGGGGGGGGGGGGGGGGGGGTACAGGGGCTAAAAGATAAACTACAGTGAGGGGGGGGCAACATGGCAGAAGCGTCCTAACGGCTACCGGGCTAACTAAAGTTAGCTTAAGTAGGTAAATAAATACATTATAGCTACTTTCATACGTCTGATGTATGGAAAGCCTCTTTCCACCGAGCTGCTACTAACGGACGGGACCGTCACACACCATGCTGTCACTTTAACATTTACGCCATCGTTAATGTTTACGCAAGTAAAAAAATGTAAATAAACCTCACACTGATGCGGTGGAGTTTTAACATGAAAACTTCCCCTCATCGCGGTATTTAAAAAGTCTCAGAAAGAGGCGCAATAGTTCGATAGGAAGATATTTTTATCACCTGAAAATCCACAATATTGGCCCGGCGTGGATTTTCTGCGTTTTCGCCTCACCAGAGGAAATGCCTGCAAAACCCACAACTTCCTGTCAGACTGTCAAAATAAAATCTTTCAAAATTTAAGGAATAACTTTTGCGATCGGAAAAAAAGAGCAGACAAAGAACTTGGGGTTTATATTCGCTTCGTAACGGGCAAGTTTTAGAAGTACGTCCCAGAAACCCTCGTTTTAAATAAATCCCGCTCATAGTTAGTTTTGATGTGACTTACCAAAATAAATGAACTTATTTCCCTTTTCAAAAGAGCACAGAAGTTTCTGCTGATCGATAACAAACCCGATCACAAAGATGTCTGAAATTAGGCGACGCACGTACCAAGGATCTTAAAGCCTAAAATCTGTTTCTCAGCCTCAGTATGCATTAATTTCAGCTAAATTCTACACCAAACTATCAGCATGTGTCATTATTAGAGAGGTTCCCACCTTCAAAGGTATTTTTTATCGTTAGCAAGAGACCATAATTTGTATCTGCTGCTGTGCTATGTACATATGTAAGTCGCAAATTATTCAACATCAACAATCAGTAAGAGGAAAAAGCACAAATAACCCCTTTATTTTTTTTTATAATTAACCATCACTTTATTTGCAGTGAGATATACAAAGAAAAACAGACTCCTTAGTTTTACTATCTTAGGATAGTCAAATTAAATTTGCATTCATTTTCTGCTCCATTTCAATCAAACAAACAATTACACAAAAATATTTCAATGACAAAACCAAATATCTATAGTATTTCACTATAAGGTGAGCATCGCATCCTGAACCAATAATAACAAACAGTATATACATTTTAATTGCAGTTTCTAAATTCACTAAACACAATCACAAAGTAATGCCACACTTAAAAAAATGAACAGCATGGCAATTTTCTCTTCTTTTAAATCAACTTTGTTTAAAAAAAAAGAAAAAATAAAAGGTTCCAGACAAACCACACATGCAAGGGCATTTGGGATAAAAAAAAAGCAGTGTCGCTTTCACATAACCAGTAGCTGTATTTTTCTTGGACCTATTGATCTTCCACTAAGTTCCCTGATGGCGGTTAAAGCCTCCTGATAGGACTCAAACACTATAGTAGCAGAGCCTTTAGGCCTTCCACCTTGATGGTACTGCAGCGACACAGATCCGGGGATAACGCGGTATCCGTAGCAGAAGTCATAGATTTCTTCGTTTCTGATTTGGAAGGGCAAATTAACAAGCTGTACACAGGTAGACTCATCAAAGCCCTGCACTTGGGAACCAAAGTTACCACGAACGCCATTGCCTTTGGGCGCAAACTGACCAACCGAGCAGGCTTCGTGACTCCGGCCTCTGCGGAACTGACTCTGCATGTCAGGCATTGACATGTTACCATCGTGAGGAGTCCGCATGTCAGGATGCTGCGTGTCACCGGAGCGCTGGAATGCCTGACCGCTCCTGCCCGAATAATGCTCCTCTTTTGGCAGTGGTTCTCGCACAAATGCCTCTTGCGCTACCGGCGGTTCCACACCCAACTGACGCATCTGAGTACGGGAAATGCACTTCAATATAACTTCAGACCCAAGAAATCTTCGTCCACGAAGAGAACAAGCGCTCATCGCCTCTGCCTCAGTTCGGAAGACAATCACAGCTTTCCCAACCCCAGCGCCTTTGTGGTCACGCAGCACATACACCTTGTCCTCTGCGACATCAAACCCAAGGAAGAAGTCCATGATCTCGACTTTCCGCACATCAAATGGAAGGTTCCGCACAAACAGACACACTTTCTCAAAGTCATGGTCCTCAGTGGAGTACGGTGGAGGCATCTCCTGAGACTTTTCAAACTTTCCAGGTCTGTTGTTTGCGCTCTGAGATTGAGACTGCAGAAGGGCGATCATCTTCTCTCGTGAGATTGGGCGGGTATAAACCCATCGGTTGTAAAACAGCCTCTTGTCGGGGGTTAAGGCCCCGCAGTAGTCACGCAGACTCTTGAACAGCACAAACGTGGATCTGGTTCTTTTCTCATCGCCGTCAAGAAGATGCAGGATCTGGTCATCCTCAAGCTTTGCATGATTAAAGAGCATTTTGATGTCATCTTTTTCCACTGCAAAGGACAGATTCTCCAATATAACGCAGTAATCATCATTGGGGGGAGCCATGGATCTTGGCGCCAAAGGTGACTGTGATCTTGGGTGGAGTTGCGGAATCCTCTGACTGCGAATGGGCGATCGTTCCCTTTCGTTATTGACCGTAATTGAAAGTCTAGCAGCAACCTTGCCCCAATCCTCTGCCGTTGCCGTGGAAACCTCCACATACCTTGCCCCAATGTAGTTCCTGTCCCTCTTCAGGGCTTCACTTACGTCCCCACTTGATGCAAACTTGGCAAAACCTTTACCATTCTTTGTGCCATTTGGATTTTTCAGCAGGATAATTTCATCAATATATAAACCGCTGAAAAATTCATAGATTTCCGCTTCAGTCACAGAGAAAGGCATTCCCCTGAGAAACACATAGATGTCATCAGCGTTCGATTCCCATTGGTGCTGGGGGGGAGAGGCCTGCTCCAGCCTCCTGCCCACCTCGGGGTCCACAGATCTTCTCCCGTGTCTTGCGTTCTCCTCGAGTCTCCTGTTTTGATCCAGCTCGGCATTTTTCGTACTTCTTTCAAGGACGCTCTGCATCTCCGATTTACTACTAAGCAGCAATGAAATGGGTGACCCTTTAATGAAGCCGCCCGAGCGCGTCATGGCTCTCCTTGCGTCTTCATCCGATGCGAAAATAATGAAAGCCTCTTCGTGATCCCCACCAATTATATGCACCCCTCCATCTGGAATTTTGAGGCCAGTGAAGAACTTGCGAATATCCTCAGAGCCTGCCGTCATTCTTAGTCCCTGTAAACGGATGACGACTGCCATGCTGACTCTCAAACAACACCACCTGGAGACAGAAGGGTATAAAACAGCATTATTGCCAACAGCGCATCTCCATCGCCGCATCAATTTCCTGGCATTCCAAAAATGTCACCTCTAAACCGGAACAGGGTGTGAGCCAGAAGACACCATTTACCAACAAAGCCCACAACAGCCACTTTTAAAGCAGACAAATCGATATCGGTGATATTAACACAATCCAAGATATATATCACAGCATGTGCCCGAGAGAAACAAGTCCCAACACGCAATAACCATCTCCTCCTTTTTGGTATTTTCTCATTTGGGGGGTTGCCACAGAGCATCGTCTCCCTCCAGAACCCTCCTTCATCCTCCTTCCCCACACCAATCCCGTTGTCCTTGCCCAATGCATCCCATCAACCTCCTCACTGGCCTTCCTCTTCTCTTGCATGACAGCTCCATCCTTGGCGTCCTTTTCCCCACAGAGCGTCATCTGTCAGACACAATAACTCCCAAAACTATAAAACATAGCTGCGAGATTCATTGCGCAGCAATCGTGTAAATCAGATCCAAGGAAGACAGACTGGATGTTATTCTTCACCATGCACTCATAAAAATCCATCCAACACGCTTTAAGGGTTAGAAATGATCTGGAAACAATTATTAAGCCTGGTAGTATCAGTTTGATCAAAAATACTCACGCTTTGTGATCGAAATGTGCCGGAGGCTGCTCCATTCACAAAACGCCTTAGCTAAACACACTGTGACCTCTGAAAGGCCGAATGCAAACAGAATGAATCACCACCCATAAAGTCCCCTGGAGATTAACCACGACCAACATTTAATGTTGAAGACCTCTTGGTTAACATTAAAGCTGTATCCAGATGCTGCACATAACCTTAGCAGGTCAGAAACTTCTCCAGTTTACCAACAAGCATTTCAAATCCTTCAGCCACTAATGTTAACAAAAACTCGAACACCATATTTTTTACACATTAAGGGCATCTGGGGAAAAAACAAGTCCTTTAAACCATCTTGAAATGCAGACTTGAATTGATTCGGCTCTTCAAACGCGAGACAGTAACCACACATATTATTAGCATATTATTAGCTTTACTGCATCTGTAAGACATTTGATGTTGTACCAGCTGCATTCCAACCAAAGCAGTTATCACAAGCTACAATCCAACAGAAGCACTGCCGTCGCATGCTCCAGTCCAACCAACACAGGGCCAGCACCAGCCTCAATGAAACCAAAACAGTGCAATCATCTCGCACGTAAGAAATCCACCTGCATGTGGCTACAAAAATATCATGGTGCTGTCGGTATGGTTGGATTCGTTCATTTGAGTTTGTTCTTTGGCAACACATTGAAATATTGATTTAACTCCCCAAACTGTCCCATCGTGAGACAACCTTCCATTAGACCCATCACCCTTCTGGGCAATCTCAGGCCAAATCACCAAGGACGGAGTTTTCACTCACGGGTTCAAGCCGTTTCTCTGAACAAACATCCGATCACACACACACTGAATTTCCAGCCAAAACACACTCGCTGCAAGGGAAGCGCAACTTCACAGACATTACTGTGCACTTGCAAGACAACAAACAAAACAGGATGCCTTGTGACTCCATTTTCCTCCACAGCATCACTTCCAGGCTTTCATCCAGTAAGGAGCAGCTCCAAAATACTCCATTCATGAACAAGCAAGACCATGATCAGGATTGCAGTCTGTCCCTTCCAGAGAATGGCGTTCCGACCCCCCCCCCTTCTTGCCACATGCCATTTTGCGTCAGCACCATTTGGTCCTTAGTATTCCCGAGCCCAGGTTGGTGCCCCCCCAGTTCAGTGGGTGTAACCATCTTCTTGTGGTCTTCACATCTTCATGGGAAAGTATTGCTAGTTTGAAGACTAACATTTAACTTTATAAACTATTCTGCAGCTCTTCCAATCCTGATCATCCATTTGTAGCACACATTGGGATTGGATCCAGGTGCTGTAAAATACCCAAACAAAGACAAAAAAGCCCTAAAGCCAGACTAGCCAAATTAAAAATGCTATAATGCACGACGCTCCACTTCCTCTTTCGGCTTGTCCCGTCAGCGGTCGCCACAGCAAATCAACTTTCTAGTCGATTGCATGCTTAATTCTGGCAAAGTTTTATGCCGGATGTCATTCCTTCGTCATTATTTTTCAAAGCTTCTGAATGCTATGCTCTCTGAAAGCTGGATTGTTCATTTCAGTGCTGGATCTTCACTGTATAATTTAAATTGCTCAAATGCACCCGGTAACATCGCATGGTAACATTCGAGGACTATTCGGTGTGATATGTTGCTCTGATTTTTAAATGAACGCTTCACGTAGTCAATCAGCCTCTTGTCGGTACTTATGATCAGAGCTATCACACCATGGCTAACTTTGCGCTCAAACAGCGTCACGTTATGCTGGTAACTAAACTTGCATAATATAAAAATACTTTCATGAAGATCATAGTTTAACTTGGCCGAAGCAGCTCATCGGTGATGACGGCAGAATATGTCCATATCACCCGAACAACTATCAACAATAATCAAATCCTAGCTAACATTAGCACTGAAGCCAGCGAGGCCTTTAGCGTTAGCACTGGTTCATTTCGACCTGGAGGAATAACGCTGTGATATGTATTGATAACATCACAATAAAGCGATCTGACTGGAGTAAAACTTACACGATTGACACGCAGCGATTTAGTTGCAAAATTTACAACGGCGATTGGATCAATTCAGATTAGCTGTCGGTCGCTACGCTCGTCTCGACTCGACTCGAACAAAAATAAACGTCTTCTTCTTCTTCTGCTGCTGCTGCTGCTTCTTCTTCTTCTTCACTTATAATGGCCAACTGCAACCTAGCGTGAGACATATTACGACACCTACCGTATCGGAGGTTGTATGACACTACAACGACGACTACAACTAAATCGTACAAAAAATAAAGAGACCACATATTTTTATTCTCTATTTCGATCATGCTTTTGTGAGTCAGTGTGCGACCGAGAGAGAACTTAATGACTGTAATTAATTCTGTAATCTCATGGTCAACTCTTCCACAACATGCAACCATAACATCTTTCTTTAACTTCTCTTTTCTTCAGGACGAGTGAAATAATTAAATTCGCAATATCGGTGTTTATCCGACTTGTATCCCATTGTATTCCATGCCGGATATCCTGTCGCGGGTTCTCGCTATTGTCAGTGTTATTTTATTTCAAGGTAGCGAATTTGACCTACATATATTTTTAATATAATACACCACAGTGCCCTCCAGAGTTCGCGCCGGCTCTTCTCTCTCATCATGTGACGTTTGTGACCGAACAAGGCGCAAGAGAGACGCTGCACGGGATCGGTGTGTGTCCATTAGATAGATAGCAGCAACATTCACCAGCGCTGAAGCTGCGGCGCAGAAGGAGCCGAGCCTCCCGAGCAGACCCGAGCCGAGCCGAGCCGAGCCGAGCCGAGCCGAGCCGAGCCGAGCCGACGGTCATTTCCGACAGCGCCGTATGGAATTTACGTCGGCATACGTTGTTGCTTAATGTTTTACAAAAGGCCGATTAAAAGCGATTTCGAAGATGGGGGAGCCTTGTGATCATATGCACTTCGTAAAGTGAGTATCTCGTGAACTGCAGATTAATATATATATATATGATGTTAGGTTAACGAGAGCTTTACAGTTGTAGTAGACAAAACATCATTTGCTAGCATGCTAGTTAAGCCGGGTGTATAGACTTGATAAATACGAGTCCATATTATTATAGAAAACAAACGCAACGAACTCCTCACTAGTCAAACACCCCAATTACCATGTTTATACACATTTATAACGTGGCTTGATTGATAAGAGCTAAACAACAGTAGCGTTAGCCCGAGCTAGAGTTAGCTAAACAAGCTAGCGTTAGCTTTGGAAGCTAGTAGAGTTCGGTGGCTAGACGTCATATGAATATAAATGCAATAGTTTAGCGGTGTTTTTTCCCTTATCGATAAACTAAATAAATGCCACACGTACGTTGTTTTTAACCACAGAAGTGTTCGCTTCACAATGTTAACAACAATAAAAAATACACTGTCCAACACAAGCTAATGCTACCAAATCGTATGGCCCACCGATGCTCTGTTAGTGTTAGCTTACCCAAGTTAGCATCGCTGGTTGTATTTTTATAAACTTACGCCACAATCAAATAACTTAAGATACGTTAATCTATTGTTGTGTTGTCAGCTCACTGAATCCACATTTATCAGACGTAGTTTGACTAGATCGCATATATTCAGGACATTTCTCAAAAATGGATAGGTTTGCAATACATCCTCTGCTCGTTTTCACCTTTTAAAGGCCATGTTTTGGCTGCATGCGAACCTGCCGATTAAGGCCATGTGTTATTTCATGCCCTCATTGGCCTAAATTCAGCAACCGTTTGTTCTCAAAAGCGCATAAATGTATTCTTTCACAAAAAGTATTGTTCCACAGACACTCTTTTGGTTCTCTTGCTTGCTCTGTTTATGTTTATGATGGTGAATAATGCTATCTTCTCACCATGTATAAACGTCGACCGGGAAAGTACTATTTATAAACTGAAGGTGAAAGCAACTATATTTTTTTCTTTTTAATGAAATAAAGCGACAGCACTTACATTTAATTCTTCAAATAGAAATAAATGGTATGGAAGTCTCGCAACAGATGAGTGCCAGAGGATTCTCTTATACCAGAAGGAACAACTGTAGATCTAGTTTACACTATAATGGTTGAAAGCGTCTGGTGTCACGTTTTATCTGTCAATATTTACTCATTGGATTATTTTACTGATGCCAACCCACTAATTATGACTGTTTAGTGTATCACATAAGGTTGAATTTCCCCAACCCCGCTCAAATAATGTAGCTACGCTGTAAGATGTGGTTCAACAAGAATTGATTGACACAACCGTATCTTTTTCGCCAGGTGTTGCATCACTTTGGAGGGCTCATTGCTTTGATTTGGATTATTCTTGGCCAGCAGCCTCTTCAGACCGGCTAACCGTAAATGAGCTTATCAATGGACACGCTTCTCAAGTCTGAGATCAGGTATTAGACAGTACACGATGCACTTTGCACTGTTTAGAGTACTTTGATGTAAGTTCACAAATGTTTTTTTGTGTAGTTACTATGTTATGTTTTGGATACAACTTTGGATGGTGTTAAAATTGCTCTATTTAAGTGCTGCATTAATCGTTCAAATCTGTTTCTGTC
This sequence comes from Brachionichthys hirsutus, assembly GCF_040956055.1. Classification (NCBI taxonomy): domain Eukaryota; kingdom Metazoa; phylum Chordata; class Actinopteri; order Lophiiformes; family Brachionichthyidae; genus Brachionichthys; species Brachionichthys hirsutus. Next base: position 7,124,560 of record NC_090899.1, read on the forward strand.
TGTCTTTTCCCTTTTCATGTTCCGATGATGTACTTTTGTAACTCCAGAGAGGAGGGGAGTGGCGCCTCAGTAAGTATTAAACAAAGCTATAGGTCCAGTCTTTAGTATTTAGTGGTGTCTCTGCATTTGGCAACTCACTGAATTTAGGTTGCGACGATAAACGCGTTCCGTCGTTACTGTGGTCATGTGATACCTGGAGTGACCAGCAACCGACAACTGTTGAAGCCCTTGAACATGGGATAGGAGACAGTTAATGAGAATGACTAATCAATAATTATTGTGTTTATATTTAATGTAACTCAAGATGTACTCCTGTAGCATCCAGCACCAAAACATCCAATCAGTTGGCGAATGATAACCTTACTAAATCACTAACAACATTAGCAATTAGGCCAAATAAGTTGAGTCTGACATCTTATTATCCCATTTAAAATCTACTCACTGGATAGTTATATTACTGCCTTCTTTGCGATCCATCTGTTGGTTCTTAGTTTAGCATAAATCCTTAGTTATAATTTCTTGATTTCCCGAAAATCTATGTTACAGCGTTATTTGTCCTCTCTTTTCTCTTTGTAGGTGACGGTAGAAGGTTTATCCAAGGCAGCTCTAATAAAGAGCTTGTCTCCCAGAGTCATGCTATCAAATCATCTCCTGCCAAAAGGTACCAAAATGAAGGTCAATTTAGAAGATCAAGGTCGTCAGAAAGTGTCCTTCAGCTTTGCACAGACCAAGAAGCCACTACCGAGTTCGCTCTTCATCACTAATAACCTTGATAAGTCTATCATTGAAACTCACCTGGCCTTGTCACCAACCTCAGATAAAGGAGGGCCGATTGCAGATAGTAAAGCTGAGCAAAAGCCGACAACCGTGGTGCCACCATTAAGAGCACAGACACTTTCCCAGACATCCATCTCCCCAACCAGTAAACCGAAGGACTTACCCAAGATGCATTTCAAAAAGCAAATTCTTAGCATCTCTTTGACCGAAGAGGAACCAACGTCTGCCGTGGTAGAGGAGCCACCGTGCTCTGAATTGCATCTTGTCCAGAAATCAACAAGTGAGAGTGTAACTGAATGCCCAGCGCCCCATCCTCAGAGTGCTGCCAATGTCGCCCCCTCTGAGAATGCTCACATTGAGGTCTCCGAGACAAAGGCGACCCCAAGTCCCGAGAAGCCGCCTGCTTCCTCAGGAAAAGATGGAGAGCGTTCCAGCTCTGTTGAGAATGACAAGACGGTTAATAGAAGCATGTCCCAATCTGAAAGTGCCCCCCCAGGCTCTGAATCTGATGGAGATTCAGTTCAAATGTCTTCCAGTCACAAATCAGTCGACTGTAAAGGTAAAACAAACTCTGATAGCAGAAGTACAGTCGTGAAAAAGTCTTCCTCTGCTTCATATGTGGAGGACAAGGAAAAAAGTTCCTCGAAACGTTTGGAGAGGCGTGAAAGATCTTCGAGTTACTCCAAATCAGACCGTGAGTCCAGACACGCATCTTTGCGTTCATTTCGATCAGACAAAGATCGCAGAAGGACCAGGTCGAGATCACGGTCACGATCGAGAGGATCTCGAACAAGTTCGTCGTACTCCAGATCAGAGAGGTCACGGGGAGACAGAGGCTCGCGCTCTGAAAGGTCATACTATCATGATTCTGATCGGAGATCCCACAGGAGTTCTCCACGCAGAGAGAGAAGGCATTCTCGTTCTCGCACCGATAGAACTCGGGACAGTTCTGACTCTGAGGATGATTATAGGAAGACAAAGATGAGGACAAGTGATTCAAGCAGATCATCCACTCATTCCAGCTCACACAAAGAGTCAAAATCATCATTTCACGCAAAATCTGACAAACCCTTTAAATCGGCAGATTCCCCTCGCTCCTCAGAGTTGGACAAAAGGACACAACAGTCCAAGTCTGTAAGGATGTCTAAACGGCTATTAGACTCTGATTCCCAGAGAAAGTCCTCGCCTGACCTGGAAATGTGTTCTCGTAAATCTAGTTCCCATCACAAGTCAGAGGCCAATAGCAAATCCGCTTCTTCCTGTACGCACTCACACTCCCAGATATATGACAAACACCAAAAAAACAGCTCTAGTGACTCTGAGGCAGATGATAAAAGAATACCACATGAGCCTGACAAAAGTGCTGTCTCAGAGGACAAGTGTAAAACAGAAGGGTCTGAAATTAAGCTAATAACTCCGTGTAAAGTTTCTGTGATAAACATTGGACATCATAGACAATCGGAGGACATATTTTGCAGCCCTAACAAAGAACCACCCTGTTCCAGCGCGAAAGAATTCTCTTCTAATAGTGAAAGGGAAAAATCGGATTGCCATCAAAATGAGCAGAGTGATCAGACTTTTAAGAACATGGTCTCATGTGCTGATAAGAGTTTGCAAGAATCTCGTTTTGAGGCAATAGAAACGAAATCAGGTGCAGAAGGTGAGAATGACAATGGCTCAGATATAACCTCAGGGGAAAGCCTGAAGCACGTAAACGCCACCCTGGAAAACTTGACCAATGAGAAGGAAAGTCTTTTGTGTAATAACCAACCACATGTGTATTCAAATGCAGTTGTCTTAAATTCATATCATAAAAATGATGATGGTTCAATGTCAAGTCAAGACAAGAAGGTTGATGACTGTTCACCAGGGCCCACATCCTTCCTTGTCCCAACAGATGTGCCTGTCGTGCACAATGGCCAGCAGAAATGTCAACCAGAGATTGTTGAGCAGGAAATGCGTTCGACAGCTGACGACCAGCCCGGCACAAGCGTGCCAATCAAATCAGATTTCTTATGTTTTGAATCGGAGAATCTAGTAACACTTGGAAAGCAAAATTTAGATACTGTTAAAAAGAGTAGCAGTATTCCCAAAAAGTCCAGATGGGATATTGTTGGACAGGATACCTTAGACAATGATAATTCACAAAGGACTGTTTGTGGAGAGAGAGAGAGTAAGCCGACTGTTAAAACGGTGATCTCTGTCACAAAAATTGAGTTTGCTAAAGAAAATATTCAGCGAATAATTGAAACGCATTCTGAACTGCTGAAACAGACTGAGATCGCACAACGGGTTGCCGTGACAGCACGGACAGACGGCACGGCCGTGACAAATGAATACAGAGACCGAAGTGAGCCTTTCAGAGCGAGCGCCAGCAGTCACCGCTGTGACATGAAGATGAGGGTTCCTGAAATAACTGAAACACAAAAGTCTCTGCACGTAAACAACACTCCACAGGTCAACAACTCTGAAAGGGAGCGCTGGAATGGTGACGACCAGGAAGAACTATTTCAGGGCAATGTCCATAAGAGCAAACCGAGTACAAGAACTGCAGTAAATGAGGATGCATTGGCGGGGCAGAGTGAGGCCAGTGATAGCGACAACTCAGAATACGACTCTGATTGTGGCGAAGCTATAAAACGCTTGCACTCTGTTGTGGTGGTGCCAAAGAATTCTTCCCTTACAATGGGCACACGGGGAAAGGGAGCTTCGCTATACACTGCGTCGACTGGCTCAGAGCTGCCGAATGCCAACAGGGCCGCTGACGTGAATTTCAGCAAAGTCCAAAAACAAAGGCACGGGTGTCCTTCCACTGCATTTCTGGAGAATAGTGTTCTGTATGCAAGTGGGAATGATTCCTCGAATAACATACTGTGTCAGTCTCAGAGTAATATGATCGACAGCACAAGTCACTCTGAGGGCTCCAGTTCCATCAGTTCCCAACTTCACACGGCTGACCTGAACAGTGTCCGCGTCGACGCCACTGGCCCTTCTCATGCACCCGATCATTCCACGCAGTGCGAACAAGTGCACGAGCAGCATTTTGTAAGCAGCAGAGGTGAGATGCACACCTATTATCAGCACGGTGACTTCGCCAATGCTGACAATAACAATGACAAGACTGGACGCAGCCTTGGCTGGGGCTTTGCCCAACCAGAGCAGCCCAGCAGTACGTACGTACAGCCCGACAGCAGTCACGGACCTCAGCTACGGAACACTAGACTGATGGGAACTTCTCCCAAGGAACAGGAGCTCTTGTTGATGAATGCCTCCTGGAACCACCAGCCTCCTAACATTCAGACCGGAAGAAATGCCTACCTCCATGTATATGAAAACTATCAGGAACTTTCCAGTGAAATCCATCCTGACTCCTTAACTAATGATGACTACAATGGGGACAAACCATCGGATCTTAGGAAAACTGTCAGTGAACGCAGTGATCCTGGGCCTTCAAGCTTTGTACAAGGTCATGAAATAAGCAGCAACAGCAGGGGCTCTGTTGTGCCTGACCCCCCTAGAGAAGTCAATTTCAGACCCCACAGAGGGCGGGGCCCTCCAAAGAAAAGACGTCCAGAGATCGAGTCGGACTCGGACAACGAGGCAGAAGCTGGGCCGACAGACAAGCGGGAGCGTCTACAAGGCGATAATGTCACTAAGGAAGGTCACCCCAAGGCTGAGGAGCAACGTCCATGTCTAACTTTGCAAGACTTTCGAGACGCCAATAAATGGAGGGAGTTTTCCAAGTCCAAAAAGATGCCCCCTTACTTTGACCTGATTGAGGAGAACCTATACCTGACTGAGAGGTAAGGTGTTGTCCATTCTGATCAACAAGGCTCAACAGTGTACAAGCAATAACACCATTAAAAACACGAGTACTTTCACACATGAGCTTCAAAGGTCTCCTGTTTTTGTAGGAAGAAGAGCAAATCTCACAGAGATATAAAGAGGATGCAGTGTGAGTGTCCAGTGCTGCCCAGGGAGGAGCGATCCAGGGGAGCGTTAGCTTGCGGGGAAGACTGTTTAAACAGACTTCTGATGATTGAGTGGTAAGCGAATTACTACACACAAAGCTTCTAACATTATGTAAGAACTCGTTTTTTATGTCGGCGGTATGGAAAATCTGGAAATAGAAAGAAACAGTTTTAAATTTATATTTAAAGGACTTGTGTTTTCTATTTCAAGCTCATCCCGGTGCCTGAATGGAGTTTACTGCTCTAATCGACGCTTCCAGATGAAACAGCATGCAGACTTTGACGCTATCCTCACAGAAGACAAGGGTTGGGGACTACGTGCCGCTAAAGACTTGGCTTCGTAAGCTTCTCTGACATTTTCAATGCAACACTTTCAAATATTTACAAGCATATAGCGTTAGTACAAATGAGTTTTAATCTGTTTTCGTGGTTGTAGTATTTATTTTTGTCTTGATTTTTTTGCATTCTAACATGAAACTGAAATGTAATATTTACATAACAGTAACTTATTTAATTGTCAAATGTTATTGTTTTTATTGATATTTCAGAAACACCTTTGTACTGGAATACTGCGGGGAGGTATTGGACCACAAAGAGTTCAAAATAAGGGTCCGAGAATATGCCCGTAATAAGAACATCCACTACTACTTCATGGCTCTAAAGAATAACGAGGTAAACAATGATATGACAATGTGCAATGCGTATTTAAGCTGCCATCTGGTTTAATTACTCGGATGGAGTGGCAGACTTAAAGACTTATCTCTGCATTGTGTCTTTTCAGATCATTGATGCAACACTGAAGGGTAATTGCTCTCGGTTTATGAATCATAGCTGTGAGCCAAACTGTGAGACACAAAAGGTAAAGTGGGGGGAAAAAAAGACCTTGAATGTAACTCGGAGAGGTTTAATTACTGAAGATGATTTTTATCCTTCATCAGTGGACTGTCAATGGCCAGCTTCGAGTTGGGTTCTTCACCACCAAGTCTGTTACTGCTGGAACGGAACTGACATTTGATTATCAGTTCCAGAGATATGGGTACAGCTTCTCTGCAAATACTTCTTGCCTTGTATTTCTTTTAATTGTATTTACTTGTACATTGATGTTTTGTGTGAAAGTTAAAATACATATAGACATTTAGTTCTGGTTATTGAACTGATGTTTATCTACCTTTTCCACAGCAAAGAAGCACAGAAATGCTTCTGCGGAGCACCCAGCTGCAGAGGCTTCCTGGGTGGAGAGAACAGAGTTAGTGTTCGGGCCGCCGGAGGGAAGATGAAGAAAGACCGCAATCGAAAGAGTGCTCTCACCACGGTCAGTTCTTGGGTTGCGTCCCTGTTTTTCCCCATGACAGGAAATAATATGGCATTGTACGTCCACATAATACGCATGACCACTTTAAATTAAGTTGCCATGTTCCAAATGTTTAACTCTGTTTTATAGCCGTGGTGATGTTGGCTGTATATCTTATGCATTAGGATGGAAGGCTTGACGGTTCCTCCCAGTGAAACATGTCACTTGCATCGCCTTGTCCTTTTCGCAGGTTGATGAGGAGCTGGAGGCGTTACTGGAGAACGGAGAAGGCCTGTACGATGAGAAGCAGGTGGTGTCTCTCTGCAGGTTAATGGTCCGAGTAGAAACCATGGAGCAGAAACTCATTTGCCTGAAGCTCATAAAAGTATGATCTGTGTGGTTCTCACTTGTTTATGCGGTGGACTTTTTTTTTTAATATAATTTGAAGTACATAAAATATGTTTCTGTCGTGCAGGATACACAAAATCCGTCGTGTCTGAAGCAGTTCTTGGACCATCATGGACTGTCTTTACTCTGGATCTTCATGGTGGAGATTTCTGAAGCTAAAGGCAGCAGTTCCAGTAACATAAAATTGCAGTTCGAGGTAATATATGTTACTGACTTTGCTTCAAGCTACTCTTAAATATTTTCCCATTTCAACAAAGTAGCTACGTTTTTAACTTCAAGCAGGCGAGGTCAGTCTTTAGTATTATTTATTCTGTTTACAGATTATGAAGACCTTGGCTGTGCTGCCCATCTCTACGAAAAACATGTTGGAGGAGAGCAGAGTCCTGACCTTCATTAAGCGATGGGCCCAGACAAAAACTATCCCGCAGCCTGCCGAAATGGATGGCTACTCCAGCGAGAACACGTCCCGTGCTCAAACACCCCTCAACACTCCTGATGGGTCCTCCACCAAACTGGGACCGGAATTGGACGTCGATGCCACAAAGCCTGCTGTCTACCGCCGCCTTAAAATCATCAGTGAAAACAGTGTGGACAGCGCACTGTCTGACGCAAGCAAAGGATCTGATGGCAAGGAGGAAGAGGAGGAGGAAGAGGACGAAGAGGAGGAGGAATCCTCACCCGTAGGACTTCCTGACGGCAAACAGTTGAAAACAGAAGCAGAGAGTGAAGCTACTGACCCAATGAAAGGAACAATTGACGAGTCGGTGGAAGAGGAGAAACGGGAAGAGGCTGAAATAAGCTTGGGTCATTACCAGCCTCAGGCCGAGGAGGTAAAAGAAGAAATGGAAATGGAGTTGGAGTTGGATCAGGAAAGTGAGAAGAAAGATGACACAAGTGTTTGTCAAGCAGGTGAACTTGAGGAGCCACAAGCATCTAAAGCGGAACCAGACGGTGGTGAAGAGCAGCCCAGTCAGGTTCTAATGGAAGAACTTGAACTTGAAGTTGAACTTGAAGTTGAAGTTGAAGTTGACACATCTACCAGCAAAGATGCAGAGTCAGAGAATCAGTCCGTTCAAACAGATGTGGCCGATCTTCCACCTGAGCAGCCTCCAGAGGATCTGGAAGCCCCGGTAGAGACGGTGGAAACCGAAGAGGAACCCGCTCCTGCTAATGTGGAGCAAACTGATGACGCTGCACCAAGCTCTGAGACCCCAGAGGCAAATATGACCTCTGAGGTTAAAACGACTTCCGTAGACCCATCAGTGATTGGCACTCCTTCTCAGGATGAAGAAGAAGGTGTCTCAGATGTTGAGAGCGAGCGAAGTCAAGAGCCCCAACCCAGTGCTTTGGACATTAGTAGCATGGCTGCTAAGCTTCTGGAAAGCTGGAAGGATCTGAAGGTCAGTACAGATAGCATCATTGTGAAAATTGTTTTGTTTTTTTCCAGAGAGTATTTGTTTTACATTCTGTAGTGTTCTGACATTCAAAGTTAATGTAGTTCCGGTACTTATCATTTCAGGAGGTGTACAGAATACCAAAGAAGAGTCAGGTGGAAAAGGAAGCCATTGGTAAGTTTAGTCCAAATCTGACTTTTCATCTTGAATTTTCCAATGTAATTTTGCTGAAACTGATCTTGTCACAGATCGTAACCGGGATAGAGACATGGCTTTGACCCCGCGTACCAGCTCTGGTAGCCGAGAGCGCGAAAGGGAACAAGAGAGGGAGCGAGACAGAGATTATGACAGAGACAGAGATCGGGACTGGGACCGAGACAGAGACAGAGACAGAGACAGAGATCGGGACTGGGACAGAGACAGAGACAGAGACAGAGATCGAGTCTCTGACAAAACTCCACGCAGCACTGAGAGACGGCGGAGGCGCTCCTCCTCGCCACCCTCATCCTATGAGAGGACCTCCCGAAGAAATGAAGAACGGTAATTAAGTTCATGAGTTTGTGAGAAAATGTGGAAAAGCAGGGAGAATATTTACTGATCAAAACTGATACTGATTGTTGATACAGATCATTCTCATTTCCCTCAGCGACGCTTGGCTCCATTATTCTAAGCACCGCTATTCATCATTTAAATAAAAGACATGATCTAAACAGTGTGAGAGTTCAGGCCTCTGATCATCTGCCCTCATTAGAAAATATTAATCACCGGCAGCAGTGCAGAAGTACGTACCTGACTGTCAGGACATCATGCAAAGTTCAAGATTGACGCTTCCCAAAGCCGTTAATAAGTCGAGTTTGGCCATTTGGTCGTTTACAGAATACAAGCGCACATCATGTGAGTAAATGTTCGACTGCTTTATTTGTAAAGCAGCTTGAATACAAAATAATTTCTTCATGCGATGACTTATTTTGTTAATTTAGGAAAAGAACCCTCAATTTGATAGCGCCGCGGACAATAGGGTTAGGGTTGGGTCGTTTTAGCAGACGGCTAAACGGTGTCTCCCACTGATTTAAAAAGAACAATCCTATGAAAATGGCTGCTGTGTTAAAATGCATTCATTTGACATGAATACTGAATCCAGCATTATTTGTCCAGATGCTTATCAATGCTTCGGTAACAAGAAATCCAGAACACAATCCAGTTTGTCATCAGCCCGGTGCCCAGTATAATCCTGGCTGGTGCGCTCTGAGCGTAGCCTAATGTTTGTACGTTGTGTTACGTAGCCGTAAACTATTGTCTAGTCGTGACATTCATCTGAGCTCTTGGGATTTTTAAGGTTTGACCCATCCAACATCAACAAGACACCGAGAGGAGTTGGGGGAAAGGAGCGCAACAAACTGTCCACCGAGGAACGCAGGAAGCTTTTTGAGCAGGAGGTTGCTCAGCGGGAAGCCCAGAAACAGCAGCAGCAGCTCCAGCAGCAGCAGCAGCAGCTCCAGACGATGGCCTACGACCCGGCTCTGGCCTACGCCTCCAGCTCCGGCTTCATCGCGTACCCGCCAGGATATCCCGTCCAGACCTTTGTGGATCCTTCCAATCCTAACGCTGGAAAAGTACTGCTACCTACACCTTCGGTTGAGCCCTCCCTCACATATGAAGAGACACCCCCTCAGCGTCGTATCTCTGACCTGGTACTGACCTCTCCATCTTCCACTTCGCAGACGACTAATCTCCCTCAGCATATCGCCACTGCCAACCACCAGCAGTATGCTCAGCCAGCGGCGGCGACCGAGGATGCGGGCGTGGCCGTCCTCCCTGTGCCAGCCCAGACGGGCCCTCCGGTGCAGGGCCAGCAGAGCTACGCGACTCTCTGGGATCCAAATACTCAGCAGGCGGTGACCGTGCAGACGCAGCCTGCGCAGCAGTATGCCCCAGCGCCGGCGCCTGCGCAGACGCCGACGCCGACGGCTATCTATTACCAGGGCCAGCCATGCCAAACCATCTACAGCATCCCCACCGCCTACCCTCAGCCCAACACTCCGGTTATACAGGTGGGGTGCGCTTTGCCCGCGTTAAATTACAGCACTTAAAGTTTGTAAATGTAATTAAATACTTAATCATACATGGATTTCTAAATCATATATATGTATATATATATGTGTGTATGTATATGAAATTGTTGTTGAACACTATGAATTGGTGAAGATCGACCGGTGGATTGATTGATGACTAGATGGACAGTTTGATGTGACTGTGCTTTGTGTTTGTGAAGGCGTACACCGAGCCCACGGCCAGCTACCTGCATGGCCAGCCTGTGTATCCCGGGCATCAGCAGGGGGTGGTGGTTCAACAGGGCGGCACCGTCACAACAATCGTCACATCCCAAACTGTCCAACAGGTAACGCACGCCGAGAAATCTGCACATAATCTCTAATAAACAGATAAGAAGCATTAAAAAGCCGAAGAAATGGCTCCTTCGCTTAAACTAGGACGATGGTGATGATGATAATGGCATGATCAGATTATTGGTTGCAGCATGAGTTTTGACGTTAACTGGCTTGGACAGACTTACGACCATGTTAAATTGCCCTAACTATATTATGCTGCGTCGTGATTCTGTAAATACGTAGTAGAAAGAGAATTTCCTCTCGGTAGTCATCGTTGGTGAGATCGCTTTCCGGTATGTCGTAAAAACACGTAAACAGACCAAAAAACCAACAGACCAGTCGCGAGACGCTTGGGTGATAGGTCGACGACGGCCTGCATTGTGTTGCGATTCTGAGGCATTCCTGTCTCTGTTTGGCCAGAAGGTGGCAGTATACATCTAAAATACGCAACGTGTTTGCTGGGTCGTGTTTTGTCCCCGTCTCATTAAATAACATAGATAGATTTGTCACAAAGATGCCTTTTAAGATATAATCAAGTGGATTGATATACTAACTTAAGTTATAAGTAATAAATGATAACAAAAACTCCCATTTAAATACAGCTGAAGTTGATCAGGTCCTTATATATATATATATATATATATATATATAATCCAATTTGTAGTTGATTGAGAGAGAAAATACATTGATTTAGTTTTTCATGTTTCTTCTATGCTGCAGGAAATGATCGTACCCAACAATGTGATCGATCTGCCTCCTCCATCTCCCCCCAAACCCAAAACTATCATCCTACCTCCCAACTGGAAAGTAGCCCGGGACCCTGAAGGAAAGATCTACTACTACCACATTGCCACAAGGTTAGTGTTGCTAGGTGAAATGTGTCTGTGTGCTTCTTGTAAACATGTATTGTTGTGTGACATTGCTTTGTGTGACATCTGCCCTGAAGGCAAACGCAGTGGGACCCTCCATCCTGGGACGGAATGAGCGACAGCACTAGTGTGGACCATGAATCAGAGATGGACCTGGGAACACCGACCTATGATGAGAATCCATCCAAGGTGAGCCTTCATAGGCGATCTTGTGTTATAGTTGTTGCGACAGTTGTTGTGTTGTTGTTGTTGTTGATGCGACAACGAGGAAGTATCCTCGTGTTTATCGTACTTATGTTTCTAGGACTTTGCTCGGACAGTCCTGATCTTAGAGTTTGCTCTTTGTGATAATTAGAAGACGCTTCACTAGTGATTTCTTCCGGCTGTGTGAAACAGAAAGACTCTCCGCTCGGCACCATCTTCACCGAGTTTAATGACTCGGTCCTCGTGAAATGGCTTCGTCAGAATCTGTGAGGAGTCTTGGAATAGAATGCATTCATCCCCCCCCCCCCCTGTTCAGCTGTCTGTCCCTTAGCCTCAAGGCCACAAGGGGAGGGGTGACTCAACTTAGCTCATCTTCCTCTGCATCATTTGTCCCCCCCCCCCCCCCCTTCATTTTTCTCCTGACTTTAAAAGATAATCAAAGCCATCTGGCTGGCAGCATTCATTTACTAGTTCCTTCTATTGTAGTCCTACACAAGTGTCCTTTTTGTCCTTTTTCTTTTATTTTGAAAACCTTTGAGCGCGCTGCACAGCTACAAGGTCGTGAGCCATTTTCCCAGCGTGTGTTTATACAGCGGTGGCAAACTGGCACAGTCTCTGTGGGTGTAAAGGCTCCAGTTTCAATGTTTGTGGATTCCTGACCTTGGCACGGACGTGTGTTTGAGTCTTCGGTGCTTTTGATCCTCGCCACTTTCTTGTGGGTGCAGGCAGTCAGCTGTTGTCTGCCTGCTTTCCCCGTTGAAGGCTGAGGCCGGAGCGGCAACGTCCTGGCAGGATATCCCTGCTTTGTGTCAAGTAGCTGCTGCACAGGTGCTCTTTCATGCGCTGCTGACCTTGATAGCTCCTTATTTGCAGCCAGTTGCCATGTTTGATTGAGGTGGTGCACATTTAGGGCCTCGCTACTGCTTTTAGAAATGTCGCGGCCTGGTCCAAACCAGCTGTGTTTGTGCAAATGGAGACCTTTTCCTTCTATCTGCTATCTTTTCTCTTAAATTTGCATCTAATTTTAACTGTTTTCAAACTCGTTTAAATCTGATCATCCGTCTGTTTTATTTTCATAGTTCTCCACAAAGACGGCTGAAGCAGACACTTCGAGCGAACTTGCCAAGAAGAGTAAAGAGACATTTCGCAAAGAGGTGAGAATTTATCTCAGAAAATGTTCTTCAATGTGAAGTTTTTCCAACTTTCCGAATGCGTTTTGTGTGGTTTACGCAGATGTCCCAGTTCATAGTGCAATGTCTAAATCCTTATCGAAAGCCAGACTGCAAACTTGGGCGCATCAGCAACACGGAAGACTTCAAACACCTGGCTAGAAAGGTAAGGTGTTTACACAACGGCTTCAAATGTTTCTGCGTTATGATGACAACTTTTCCGACTGGAAAAGATCTCAGAGGTTGCCCTCAAACCACGACCGAATAGTTCAGATCTCAAGATTTCTTCCTCTGGAAGAGACTGAGAAACACATTGTTCACGTCAGCGATTACATTCAGGTCTTTTGTTTTACTCGTTTCATTCTAAAAGCCTTCTTCCTGCCAGTGTTTCTTTTAAAAGGCAGCATTCTGTTTTTCCGTGGTTCCTGGTTGGTCCATGGATTGTTTATGTAGGGAGTGGTTTGCACTTGGACATACCAGGACTCTGAGGACATGGATACTATAAGCAAGAAAGACCAGTTGGGCTTCACTCATTTATACAGCGTGCATTTTATTGTCTTAAATTGTAAAGCGCAAAGTCACTAAAAGAGAATTAGGCGTCTAAGCATGCCACCACAGCTCATCTACCTTGTAATTATATGATTTACTGCCGTCTGGTGAGGAGAGACGCGTCTGACGCTTTCCCTTATCTCTGCTCTTCCTACCAGCTAACGCATGGAGTCATGAATAAGGAGTTGAAAGCTTGCAACAATCCCGAGGACCTCGAGTGCAATGAAAATGTGAAGCACAAGACCAAGGAGTACATAAAGAAGTATATGCAGAGATTTGGCTCGGTGTACAGGCCCAAGGAGGACACGGAGGTTTACTAGCCTGACACAGACGTGACACTCGCTCTGCACTAACACGGGGGAAGCACTGGTTTGCATTTCCGTTCACTCTGTGTACGGACTAGCCAGCTGGCGGCGTGGGCTAGCTTCGTACCCATGTGTCTGACTAATAATCGCGCTGCTGCCCAAGAAGCTCGACGGAGCCCCCGGATCCTGGAGGAGTCTCATTCTCCAGACTCAGAGACTTGTGTGTCGCTGAGCGATCCAACAATCCGGGAGCGGCGGTCTCCAAGGGACGATACTGAGAGGTGCTACAGAGACAGTTTTCACTGTTTGATTTTAAGATTTTCATTTTTCTTCATTCTTCATTGGTGGCTCGTAAATATTTCCCAAGATAATCACCCCAGTTCCACTTTTTAAACCCTAAACTCGATCTAAGATGGTTTAAACTAATCAGCTTTCGGGTGTTATATATATATATATATATATATATCCAAGTTGTTCCATTACTTTCCGCTGTTAAAAATGGATCATGAGGAGGAAAAAACAAAGTCCAGTCCCCAACACTTTTTTTTGTGCACGCTTCGTTTCCCTACCACTGAATCTGTATCTGGTGCTGCTTTTAACTGGGCTGTGGAAGTCCAAGCTTCCACTCCTCAAACCCTGCCTTCTTAACCACAAGACTTTGGAGCCTCCGTTGTTTTATGAATGCATGAGGTCAGCGTGGTATCCTTATGGAAAGTCCTTCATTTTCCATGTCTCCGGCTTCAAGTCACACACTCTACTTAGGAATCAGATAATAACCAGCATGTTGGGCTTGGTGATCAATATGTCCATGTCTTTTATCGATTTGTGTATACTAACGGGAGCAGGGTTTGAATGCTATGTTTGACGTGCCGTTTACCTGTCCGGGTTTTTCCTCGTTTCCTGTCCAGCCCCGTCTTTAACTCGTACTGCCCCGTCTCCCCTTCTCACAGCAGTAATGCTGACAGTGAAGGTTGTAGCATTGCAGTTTTAACCGATTCTAAACATCTTGTGTGTTCTGGCTCTTTTATCACTCGTGTGTCCTAGTGAAACGTTAGAGACACTTAGACTGGCCTCGCTCCACCAACTGTTACTCATTCATTAAGACTTTTTTTTTTTTTTTACTGTTTTTGAGGTTGTTTCTTTAGCGTAGTCAGTTGAAGCTTATTAAATTGCATTAGAAACAAAGTTCCCGACATGTGTACATTGCTTTATATGTGAATATATTGAATTAATGATTTTGGGGGTGTTTAAATGAACTGACTTTGTAACAGAAATAGCATTCATAAAATTGTAAATGTTAAATTTACCAGAGCTGCATGCAGGGGAGTGGGGTTGGGGAGCCCAGCGAGCCCACCCATCCTCCACCGACTCAGCCCTCCTGGTGCAGCTCCCACATCAGTCCGACTCTGGTTTTATTTCAGTGGTGGGGGGAGATTTTCACGCGTTTTCTTTTCCATTTTTGTTACTTTTCTATGTACAAACTGTTTCACCGTACTCTACTGTAAGTATTGTGTAAGCACATTGTCATACCGAGTGTAAAACATTTTAAAGAAAATAAACTGTTTTGTAAAATTTGTGTTTTTCCTCCATACCTCGAACAGATCTAAACAGACACGAGCGACTTCCATGACACCCCCCCCCTCCATGAAGAGGTGCACGTTTCACTAGAACATACACACACACGCTGTTTAGGCGGGTGTTTGCCAACAGTGAAAGGAATCAGAGTGATCGGCTGCCTTCATTAAGAGACGTGTAGTTTGCTCTGACAAATGCAGGCGCTGCCCCTGCTCTCCTCGGTCCCAACCCCCCCCCCCCCCTCTCAGAGTACATTCCATAGACCCATGCCTGTGTGCTCCAGACCGCAGTTAAGCAGTCCCGTCTGGAGTGTGTGACGGCACATAACAGCGCCGTGGGCCATGCTCGATGCCTGCTCCCACTTATGACTGAATTCAAAGAGATCATTAACAGATTGGGAGTGCAGAGGGGGATGGGGGGGGCAGCAGATCAGGCCTCACAGTAAAAGGAAACCTTCATCCTAAATAGTTTAGATGAAACTAATACTTTCATTTCACCTTTAAATTATTAAACACCATTAACTGATTTCCCGAGGGGCATTGGGTAGGAAGTGTTCTTACAAACTTAATCCCTTGATGGGATGCATGTTCCAAATCTGTCCCAACTTCCTTGCTATGTCATTCAAGTGTTTTTGTCGAGCCTATTATCAGTTAGTTTCTATTTTCACCGCTTGTCTTTTAATCTGAAACCTATTTCTCCAACAAAACTATTCTCACTGGTCACCTTTCAAACTATTTCATTACAAGAAGGTTACTAGTTCAGCATTTATCCATTATTCAAGATTACAGTTCTACATTTTTGGTTAGCATTTTTCTACATAACTAGTAATTACTGCTCATTATTCATATACGCAATAGGAGCGGAGCATCTTTCCCGTGAGACAAACAGATTAATTTCTATTGATTTCCTTCATTCTTCACATTTAATAAATGATCTTCCTTAAAGTCAACGATTATCAAAACAATACACAATATATATATTTTTTAAAAAGGGTATTTACAATCACACATGATTATTAGGAAGAGCCAAGAAAGCTGCTGATGGGAGTGGAGGCATCACTGGTGCATAATCTCAGTATGAATAAATACCGACGCTGCTTAGTGATTGCAGTAGAAAAAGAAGAATAGAAGAACCAGGCGCTGATTTAAGACGTTCTCTCTAAGTGTTCTTAGCAACTGCAAGCAACATTTAGATTTCATCCTTGACTTCTGTTGAGGTTTGGCCAAGAAAACCATCAACTGGGCGGAGTTTTCTTCTCTTTATAGACGTGTGTGTGTGTGGGGGGGGGGGACAGTCACACAGTCTTTTTTCTTTCTATAGAAAAGTGGCAACAAATGCTAAAGCTGCAAATCATAAAACATAGTTTGTTTAGCGCATAAGAAGGGCTGGTGCTTCTAAGAGAAGGCAGGAGAAAAATCAGATTCATGGGGGGGAAAAACATAATTGTATCCTATATTTAGAAGAACCACACTTGTGCAGCAGGTACAAATTAAGTATTACGATTCCAGCCTCTTACCAAGTACAGTACTCACAGGATGCATGTGCATGGAAACAATATTGTAAATGTAAAAGGCATGTGGAGGTCGTTGCATGTCTGTCCATGTTTTTTTTTTTTTTCCAGTGTCCAGTAAACATAAATGTAAATCACTGCCCCTCCAGCTGCGCCTGTGGGATGTCGTGACGTACTCGGTCTACTCTGGTAGTCGGCGATTTGCTAGATACATAATGGACACATCACAAGACTCTTTCATGCATTTGGATCCACGTGAAATCACATGACATAAACAGGACAACAGGAAGTCGTTACAGGAACATGAAATAAATGTCCAACAAAGCAATCAGAAACAATCGGCCGAAAACCTCCGTGACAGAGGCGTTGGTGTCAGAGTCCAAAGCAAAAGTTCTTTGCTTAAGTCTTTTAATGTCATACTTGAGCTTAAGGAGGCGTCAGACCACTGAAACACCCTGCGTGGGGCAGTTAAGGACCGTCACCACATCGGGCCTCTCGATGCGAGCCAGAGCAGAACACAGCAGTCCCAGAGTGGAGCCTTCCTTCTGGGCCCAATTGGAAAGGAGTGTGTGAGCGGGGGCTTCTCCACGCCCGAACGTATCCAGCTGTTCGGGCTCGTAGCCCAACACTGCGCCCACCTGCCTCCACCCACGGCCTCCTCCCTCTTGCAGGAGGCGCTCCACCTCCTCCTGCCTATGTGGGGGCAGGTTGATGTACAGACGAGTGTCCTGCTTGCTGTCCCTTTTGGTGCCTGTAGAAACACAGATATTATAATCTTACTGCTATTTGGACAAAATAAGTAGTAGGATAGTTTAAATAATTACAATACTGTATTCACATTATTAGTGGATATGATAATACTCCAAATGTAAAGGTGAAGGACATTGTTACAGTAGAGAATGGTAGCATTTTCCTGGAGGTTCCCTCTACACTTTAATTCATGGAATGTATTTATCGTCATGGCCGTCTGTCAAGGTTTTTCTTTTTTTGTCCAGGGCGTAACTCAAAAACGGTTACATTTCTACATGAAGCTTAGCTGACACATTCACCCGTTAATTTAGAAACTCTGTTCAAACGTGATCAGACTTTGAAATGTTCAGAAATGATTTGGCTTAAGAGTGGAAGGCATGAGTTTTAGATTAGAGAGGAGATGGAGAAGCATTCCCAAAGAACTTTTTTTTTTCCGACTCTTTGTACTCTTGAAGCAAACATCCTGAAGCACCAGGATTACCAACACACTGCCCAATAGATCCAGCTTTTCCACTCATTGTAATGTGTGTATATTGTGTTTATCTTCCCATCCAGTAAAAACAAAAAGCTGCGTATTTATACCTAAACCTAATTGACCTCCATGTTTATCAGCTTGCACTCTTCCTCTCGAGCCCATTACTCGCCGTTAAAATGATTTAACAGCCTTCACAAACATGTGACTTTCCTTTCTCTGCATTTGCTTCAAACGTTTTAACAGCTTGTGTTGCAGCTTGACAAAACTCCTGCAGGTTCTAGTGACCTTGTTAAGACTTCTGATCTGCACCCTCTGAAATTCAAATACGTCTCACAACGTTGCAGCTTCAAACGCTTGTGTGTTTGCACACCTTTGCTGAGCTGGTTGTCTTGTATACTGTGGGAGTCCAGAAATACGCCGCTGTCGCTTTGGAGCTTTTCCCCCTCTGGAGACGTTCCCAACTCAGCGGCCCGGGCCTTAGACAGAGCCCTCTTCTGTTTGCATGACCTCCAGCTGAGAAAAGCGGAGGAAAACAATGTCAGTCAAGCCCCACAGTGAGCTATTTTTTCCACCCCAGGCTTGTATTAAAGCATTATTACTTCCATTTAAGGACTAGGACCCTTCCCTAGTGAAAACTCACCATTTATAAGCCACATAAATGAGCAGACCCAGCACCACGGCACCCAGAACAGACATGTAGGCCAAGATGTTGCTGCTGCTGCCGCCCTCGTTATTGGGGGTGAATTTGGGCGTTCCGGGGACAGGACTGGCCTCCGCCTGCTCGGTCACCTCCTCAACACCCGGCCACAGAGAAGCATCACGGGTCCCATCAAGCCCATCAAGACCAGGGCGAGACAAAATATGCAGCTTCTTATCTGTGGAGTTAGAAAAAGCCCCGTTAGAGGCATTCATAGGCACATTGGAAACAGACCTGGACTGCATTTCACCCTTTTCTAATGACGCTTTCTCGGTCCCCTGGAGCTTTAAAACCTTTCATTGCCTCCGTTTCCAGCATCGCTCTCCCTCCTGCGGTCTGCCTGTTTAAGGATCAAACACCGTGAGGTCGGACGACCTCTCTGAAGCCAAAGGGTCACGACACATGGCGCTTGAGTGTCTACGGGTGACCTTGTTGCTGGAGAGCAAATGAAGCCATTTGAGAGCGAGCTGAGTGCTTGTCCAGGGTCAGCTGCCTGCTTGGCCTTTATATTCATGTGGGCAGTGAACCCGAGGACCCGTCAGATTCACGCCAGTGAACTTCAGTGGGTCCTTTTTTTCACCACTCATGTTTCCCAGCTTCAGACTGTTCGAGTTTTCAGACGAGGCGTGGATGCAGGTGTTGACCACATGTCGTCGTATTCTCATTGAACCTCCCACTTCCTGTTCTGCTGCTTTAGATCATTATTTTGTCTTTTACAACGGCTGCATTCCCCTGCATTAGATCTTTCAGAAAAATATGGCTGGCACAATTCAATTTTTGTTGGCAGCAAATCCAAAGTGAAGAATGTATTAACAATACATTTATTATCTGCAGGACTCAGCATCAAGCCCATTTATTCTTTCTGATCCCTTAAATCAGGTCATAAATATATATATTTTTAATTGGCATAAGGGAAAAATAACATATCAAAGCAGCCTTTCTGAATGAAGTCGTTTATTTGTAGGGGACATTTTCCAGTTGCTGATTTGGTGAACTAGTGAGAATTTACAACGGCAGGACAATAAATCGATCGAGGATCGATCGGATATTATGTCAGTAAACGTATTTTAATCATTAAAAAACATATATATATACGTTTATATCTCAATGGAGTTCTGTGGCTCAGAGACATTAATTATTTAGCAGGATCAAAATGAATGTTGTTTTGTGTCTTTTAAGTGATTTGTTGCAAGACAAATAAAGACAATTTGTCCTCTGCCCCCCCCCCCCCCCCGCCCCCGCCCCCATTCTATCTCATCCTTAGAACTCACCCATGCAGAGCGTGTCAGAGTTGGGCATGCATGCGCGGATCTCCACCTCGCTGGGAGAACACTGGGTGCAGGCCTGGCAGGGTTTACTGCTCCGAAGCTCCTCGGAAAACGTTCCTGGGCCACATATCTGGCACTTTGTGTTTCCCTGCCGACCACATTCCCGGATTACACCCTGGCCACGGCTGCATTTGGAGCAAGGTGCGCACTGGCCCTGGCTGCCCCAAAAGAAGTAGCCGTTGTCACATTCACATTGTGTGTCCTGAGTGGCGGAGCAAGACGCCAGTGTGGGGACACCTGACGGACACTTGGAGCAGGGAAAGCAAGAGCCGATGCCTTCGGGCGAGAAAAAAGTTCCTGGGAGACGGATGACAGAATCAGCGTCAGTCTGGATACACCGTTTTATGTCACAAATAACTGATGGTGATGAGAGGTTGTGCTTTTTTAAGTCTTCCAGCCTCTTGAAAAGATGACAGACATAATCATAAGGCAAGGAAAACGCATTCTACAGCGGGGGGTAGGGGGGGTGTAACCTTAGACTATAACTGCTTACCCTGCGGGCATGGCGCACACTCGGTGTCCTCTTTCCCACACTCTACCTTCACTCCGGCAGGACACAGACTGCAGCACTGCCCCGATTCGGTGAACTTGCCACTCGCGCAGGCGTCTCCAAGAGCAACCTACAGCGAATGAAAGGCGGGGATTAAAAAGAAATAGTGTCCGTGTGAAAGCGAGCGTCTTTGTTGGGAGATCTAGAAACCACGGATACAAAGATATTTAACGTATTTGCGAGCAGTAAGGAGCTTTTTTGTCCCGCACCGCATGCGAGGAGAAAGATCACACGCTTCCCATTCCCCGGTGCAGCTCAAGGAACCGAGTCGACTGAAAATAGCTTCTTAATCTTTGTGTCTGCCTCAGTTTTCGTCCTTGAAGTGCAGAGAGGCCTTTATCTGCGAGCGGGTAAGGGAGAGCCCAGCTTGAATTATGGCACGAGGGGGGTCGATCAGACATTCCTAATGGCTTGTGCAGCAGCGTTGATGGCTGACAGGAGTGGCTGGCTTTAATCAAACGGACCGGTGGAAAGCAGAAGAAGAAGAAGAAGAAGAAGAAGAAAAGGGGAGAAGGAAAACGGTCAGAAAAGGAGGAAGGAAGACGTAAAAAGAGCTTCCGCACTCCCACTCATTCCACATCAGTGTCAACGACAGTGTGTATCCGTGTGTGTGTGTGTGTTTGTATGGGGGGTATATGAAAGAGACAGCCCCAGGCGAGGGTGTCAGTTAACCAAGGCGGCCCAGCATGCAAGTGTCTGTTTGGGTGAGGGGGGGGGGGGGGGGGGGCTTTGAAGTTGCAAAGGCCTGTAGGTGTGCCCGTGAGGGTCAGAACTTCAGCAACTCCCCTTCTCCAGGCTGTGCACGACGACGGCATCTTGAACATGCACACATTTAATGGAGGTTGGCCTTCTCCACCTGGGGGGCTAACAACAGCAAACAGATGTCTAACAACTAACCTCCTGCAAAGGGGAAAAGGGGAAAGGGGGGGGGGGGGGGCAGCTAAACAACCCACTGATGCCTCTCTCTCTCTCTTTGGTTCTGAAGCCTGCCAAGAAACACAGGAAACATGTGTGAACCTGTAGACTAGAGCCTCCAACAAATAGCCACACACACACACACACCGTGCCATGCCTCCGAGCATCCTGGGCATCCTCCAGGAGAAAGAGTCTTATTAGGGTTCCCTGGTGCAAGCGAGGAAGCACAGGCAGCGGGGCGTTAACTCGGTGGAAGCCAGCAGGCAGGAAGCAGCAGCACGTCTGGAGCTGGTTGACTGCGACCCAGAGGGGACCATAATAACCTTTAACTGCATGTGACAGACGGACGCTCTCTGCACCCACTCCAGAACCTGGACTCAGTCTACTCCTTGCTAATGGTGGACGGCAGCGGCTCTGGTTTCTTTTCACCTCCTTTTACGCGTTTCTGTTCGGTTTCAGCCTGCCTGGAGGGGCAGAAACTGGCCAAACCCCACCGGAGACGGGGCGGGAACAGTGATCTACTCAGGAGAGTAAATCACTATCAACAGTGTATACAGTATGAAAACACTACTATATATGGCCACCTCTGATTGGTTAACCTTCAAATTGTAAGCTCGACTTTTTAGAGGCATCGAAATGAATTGCTTTACTATTTGGAGTTTTGTCACTGGGGAAACGGTGACGGCGTGACTCTCCAGTATGTGCCCGTAGTTCATCTTTGGCTTTATGGGCCCATTTGCTTTCAAAGATTAATTCGCTGTTCCTGCACCAGAAATAATTCCTGCTTATCTGCTGCCTTGTGGGCACAAAGTCTGGAGCGCCGGGAGCTGCAGTTGCTTTTTCCATTTAGGTTAGACGCTGAAATGTGCAGGGATTCCCCCGGGAGAACAGACGGACCACCGGGGGGACGCTGCTTTCAATGGGGCTCTCAGCTCCACGGCTGCCAGAGTCACTCAGTCATCACAGATGACACGTACACACACACACACACACACACACACACACACGCACACACACACACGCCATTTCAGCCGTTTCTTTGCCTCTTTGAAGCGAGACTACTTTTGAAGCATGCAGTTAATCTAATCTGCGTGAAAAATAAAAACACACAAAAGGATGCTCTCTCCCGCTTCTCCACATGAAGACAACAACCGTGACCCCCCCCCCCCCCCCCCCCCCGTCTGGCGGCGACACCGACAGAGGCTTTTCAGCAGCCACAGTCTGACCCTGGGGGAATGCCAGCAGTCCAAGACGCACACGCCGCCCTCCACCGATGATTACTGTCATTAGCAGGGTGGATGAGAGGCAAATTTAAAGGACATTAAAGGCATCGCTTTCTCTTCGCTTCAAGCCAACATCCAAAACTGTTCGTCCACTGCTTTTCAAACTCTCAGCCGATGGAATCGAGAAGCGGTTCAATGTCTTCATGGTCCTGAGGTTGAACCAAAGAAATCAGCTTGATCACTCTGTGGAAACACACAATGTGGCTGCAGTAACAGACGACCACCAACATAGCTGATCAGCACACACACACACACACACACACACACACACACAATGATCTAAATGTTTTGCCCCGGATGTCCATGTCCAGCAACAGTGAACAGCAGGCCACATTTTCACCAGGAACAGCTTTGAGTCAAGAGCCAAAAGGAGTCAGAGACACCAAGTCAGGCACAGAATCACGAAGCCTCTTCTCAAGTCACCTTCTGAATCACACACTGAGGAAATGAAGGAATCGCTCAGCAGCACCGATCCCACATTCGCTCGTGGGGCTGCAGACAAATCCTTCAACAAAGTTGGGAGAATCACCATCTTGGCTTTCATCCCAGGCAAAAAAAATCGACACATCATTTAAAGAGCTCAAAACACTAAACAAAAAAGTGCTTTGCCTCTGAGGAGCGTGTCCAGACAGGACTACAAGCCCCATGGGGCTTCTCTTTGGAGGTAGTTTGAGTGGGAGGCCTGTTTTCACACCGATCACGGCTAAATAATACGTTATCAACGCGATGCTGTGACCACAATGTGTTATTATCCTGGTGAACCTGAACGCAACACTTTTAAACCAGTTCCTTTGTGAATAATGGAGCGAAATCAAACGCAATGAACTTTACGCAGGACGCGCTGAAAGCTCTGCTTACCTTTAACAGAAGGAGCGCACCGAACACGAACAGCTTCATGTCTTCGGTCTGAGACGCTTCAGATCGGAGCGTGTTAAAGAAATCTCTGACGGGGTTTCAGTCTGCAGAACATCAACAGTCACGCAGAAAGAAAAAAAAAAAAGTCCAGATCGATCAATCTGAAAGGCGTGAACAGTTTGCTTTAGTCCAGTAATGAGATGCTTTTTACGCGGCGGCTGTGGAATCCGTGGATTCTCCCGGTATCAGCACGGCAGGCGCATTCCCTCCTCTCCACGCACCCCCCCGACCCCCCCCTCCCCGACTGTTGCTGCGCAAGTTAACAGAGTTTCTTCTGTTTCAGCGCGCAGGACGCACAAACTGCACACCTCTCCAGCAGCCTCGCAGCAGAGCAGATGAGGCAGGAAAAGCTCCGGTCAGCTCTCCTCTCCTCTCCTCTCTTCTTCCTCCTCCCATCTGCTCCTGATTGGCTGCATCCAGAGTCGGCACTGGAAACAAATTTGTTTGGAAAGCAACTTTTCTTTTTTTATTAGTGTCCATTTTTCTGTATGATTCTCTACGTTGTAGTAATTAATCATTATATTTCCTTACTTAATGTGGTTTTGTTAATTTTACTGAAGGATCTAAATACTTTGTTTTAAATATACATATTTTGAACGTAATTAAATCTAACTAATTCAGAGTAGTTATATTAAATTATAGTCAAATAAACTACATCACGTTATGTAAAGTAGCTGAAATGATTTACCCTCAAGAAATTAACATGCACATCAACACATGAATTTCCAATAAAATTATATGTATATAAAATTATATATTATCTTGAGTTACTCTACATGTTTAGTATTTTTACTTACTTACTTACTTTGGTGCATTTCTTCATTATTCACAATAATCAGTGATTAAATAATGTAAACCCAATAAAAGAGGGTCCTTTTACATGACATGGTATTTACACAGAGCTGTGATCGGCTGTTATCACAAAACAAAGGGGAGCTTGAGAATCAAACAAGATGCCCTGAGAAGAACTGCATGTTTGATCTCAGGCAATTGAAAAGATTAGAAAACCAACGCAGGGTAAATCACACACCTTGTAAATTTTAGTGAATGCATCACGGGGGGGGTCAGGAGACTTCAGAGGAAAGCAAATGGGGAGATCTCCCAGACACAATGCTGCTCGCATTTCAAAGGCTGCAATGCATGGGCGTTCCTGCTCTGATGAAACTACAGACATATTTTAATCACATGGAATCCTGATTTCTTTCTGTCATGCAGGCAAAAAGGTAGAAATTGTCTTTTGGACTGTCAGTTTATGTTTCATCCATTCTGTTTAAAGCTTTGTTTGAGATTCTCGGTCATTGTTGAGTCGTAAGTGAAATAATAAAAGGCAGTCTCCACGCTGTCAGTGTGTGTTTTGAATTAAGTTTTTTTCCCCCCTCAACTCCGCCGCTTCCTGTTCATCCTGTTTTGCTTGAAGACACTTCTGGCTGTAACATTATGACATTTTTGTCTTATCATCACTTATTTAATGAAAACTGTTTTTTAGGACAAAGGTTTCACGGAAAGGTAGCGATTTCAGATGTGCACTGAGTCAAAAACACAAACAAATAATGAAATAAGCACGAGTTTATCAGTAAATACATAAACAGCTCTAGTCATGTCTTTACAAGCCGCCTTATTTTGCTCCTCTCTGGTCATGCATGAGTGGGAATGATAAGGCAGCTATAAAAAACAACAACAACCTGATTTTACCAACAAGGGCCTTCAGAAAGCAAGAGGGGATGAGGGGGGGGGGGGGGATTCGCAGACCACTGTTGGACGTGTTGGTGCAGTTCTTCAAGAACAACTCAAACGACAGTAAAACTTGCATGAGACGCATCCCCTCGGGTCTGGAGAGGTCAGATGGAGACACTGCCGATAGCCGAGAGTGAGGCGTCAATCCCTCCCACCATTGTCAACGAGGCCACATCAGAGTGACCCCATCCTGCCTACCCCACTCCCCTTGTTCTGTGGTTTGTATTTGACCGGGGGTCTACAGATCAGTTTTATCACCCGCCTCGCTGAATTGTACCCTCGGAGGTGTTTATGGGGGGGAGGCCGACAGGATGTTCGGCCCACCGGGAGATCAAAGTCTCCTCTTCAAGGAAATGCTGTTGCTTGTGTTGACCTTTTGAACTCTTAAATTCGCAGACACATGCAAGGCCGGGATTACAGTCGAGGAGCTGGATGGAATCCGTCGTGGCAGTGGATCCGTTTCCTTCCCGCTTTTGGTTCACGCATGAGAAATGGGGCTCATTTTGATTAATGGACCAACCATCCTCAGGACGCAAGAAAAGAGGATTCCTGAACAATCACCATCATATGAAATAATATAATATACATAACCAGAAGCCTCTATTTTGATTACGCAGGAAACTTTCTTCTTTTACGGCTAAATTATGTAGGCGACATATTCCATGCGAGTTCTAGACAGCTGGGATGATTCCTTTTATTCCCACAATGGAACTCTGATGAATCCGTTAAATACAGATGGGTTAATAATAAATGTTTTTCCGTGGGTTAGGGTTAGTATCACTAACACAGATGGAGTAATTTGTATTTGGGTATTGCCTTCTGTGACCCATCGTGACACTACAACTACTGTGTTCCAACCACAGTAAACAACGCTGACAGGAAGTGAATTTCTCACTCACACTTTTTGCTCATTTCAATCATCTGATGTTGCATAACTAGTACAAAACCCATACAGGCAAGATAGTACACATCCAGCAACCGATTTACAGAGATCATTAACATCTTAGTCAAGTCGAACAGTAACGCATGATTTAATCTGATCAGCAGGAGGTAAAAAAAAAGACTGAACAGATACAAATAAAAATAAAAAAAGATTAGAGACACATTCTCAGATCAACCGGAATGAGAAAACTAGTAGAGTTATATTTGCAAAGGCTTTTAATCCATTATGTGTAAGGCATCAGAAGGTGTCCAAGCATCATGATAAGGATATAAACATTTATATAACACACACACTTATCCAACGAAGCAGTTATTGTTTTCACCGTAACAGTTTTACATTGCTCAAAGTTGAAAGACACACAGAATTATACACTGCAGTAACTCGATGCACATGTGGTGCACGGTCGTCCTGATCGGCCGAGAAGATCCCAGAATCCTTTGCAAAGTCGACCCTCTTGTGATATTTACCTGTATTGCGATGTGGAAATCTCGAGCAAACGTGTACAGCAGAAGTCTTCAAGTTTCAAGGAGTTTTAAGAAAGTGCCATTGCCAAACAACAGCTTTGGGACATTCAACAGCACGGGGACCACAAATGTCCCTCTGACAACAGAGACGCCAAGAACATGGAGTCTGGTGGGGGTTCACAGCATTATTGTTCTCTGTGTCTGAGGTCCCTTGTGCACCGATGAGTCACATCCCTGAAATATGACTCACAGGATATACAGTTCAACAGCAGTTCACAACCTCAAGCATCAAGCTCTCTTCTAGCCACAGAACCAAGTCACTCTTTGGAATGATGCTGACTAAAAACAGTGTGGGACTGTAAGAGAAATACACAATAAAACATCAGAACATTGAAGAATTAAAAAAAGTGCTGAATGTATAGTTGGTCTCTCAGAGAGGATGAGGGCGGAGGATATTTCCCCCAGCATTTAAAGGAAAGAAGGCCTTGTCTGGTTGGAGTTCAGTGATGCAGCATTGCTCCTCTTATTTACCGGCATTCTCCGTGGGATTGTATTCAGTTTCCCCCGATGACACCTGAGAGATGCGGCGTGTGGAGCCCCACAGGCGACGTGGGAATTGTCCTGTGCGAACCTGAGAGCAACCGGGAGAACATGTTAGAATATGCTTGAGGACTAAAACAGGGATGTTAGATCTAAGACTCGGTTATCATCTGGGAAAAAAATAAATAAAACTGTTTCCAGAGAGTATTTAGCATATGATTTACCCCCCCCCCATCCCTCACCTCCTCTGGCTTCCCTGCCCCCACCACAATTAATTTTCCATCTTCTAGTCCCACCAGGATGTGGCTGCACTCTTTGGTGACTGACACACTCCTTATGGAAACTTTCAAGGCAAGGGGTGTTACAGGAGCATCCAGGCTGTCAGACAGAAAAGAATTAAAAGCACACGCACAATAAAAAACGTTATATTTAAGTTTCGTATATATATGCTGCAAAGTGTACTCTCAATTTATTTACCTGTATAAATCGCGTATGTGGAGGGTGCCTTGCATGGTCCCCAGGATGATGTATTCAGACACCAGGTGGAGAGCAGTCACCTGCTCGTCCATGGTGGAGGAAGACAGCAGGCAGCCATTCACCGAGTAAACATGAATGGAGTATTTGCCCTGCAGGAAACAAGCAGAAATTCGGTACAGGCTTAAGCAGGTTGAGGAACTACTGCGAGCGTTTTCTTAGCCTGTGTTTTATGGCTTGCTATACCTTCCTATGAGAGCGTTCCTCCAGCGAGGTCTGCACCACAACGTGACCCTCCATGCCCACCTGGAGCTCAGAGATTTGGGCCGGTATACAGCTGTCACCGGGAGGCCGCAGAGTTCGCAGGAACTGGCCACGTCGGATGGTGTGCACGATCACAGTCCCATCCTGAAACAGAAAAAGCAGTAAATCACGTAAAGATGTTTATCACGTCGTTCTCGACCCACATGTGTGTTTTTTTTTTATGCATGTGTTTTTTCTATGCTTTCATTGCAAACAAGGCTTTTCCTAAATGAAAAACACAAAGTCACAAACAATTATTGGAGTATTGTGGCATCTTCTCGGGGCTGCACAATTTGGGGTTTTGTTCAAATAGATCAAAGTAAAGCCCTTTAAAAACAGACAAAAAATGAGAGACAGCCGAAAGCCTGCGGTTCGTTTTTGGTTTAAATTACACGTCCCGAACGCTGGATGAAGAACTGCTGGGCTAAGTTAAGATCCTCGGCAGTGTTACTGTGTCGTGCATATGTTTGAAATGTTTCCCTGCATCAACACACCTGAGTCAAAAGAACTGGAGTTCTGCAGAACCTGGGACCAAATACATCCCATCATTTAAATCAGTTGTGTTGAAAGAGTGTGACACATGCGGGATTGTTGTACTGCACCATCCAGATCTTAAACTTACAACCTCAGAGGTCAAAGGCAAGTCATGTCCCTGCAGATCTGTCTGCAAAGCAACGAACCGCTGCGGAGTCCAGATTACGTCTCAAGAAAATAACATTAATTATGGAAACAACCATCACTTACAGGCATCCACGATTTCCTCATTAACTTTTGTCGATACTGTCATTCGTAACATCCACAAAAAAAACATTTTTTTCTGACCTTTGACCCTGAGACAGCCATGTCCAGTTCGGTGCTGATGGCGACACAGCTGACCTCCTGGTCATGTCCACAGAGAACCTGCACCGGCCGTGGAGACAGGCCACTAGACAAGCCTCCCTGGGGGACACAAGCACCACAACTTGAACTGCATGTTGCGATTATTCACACACTAATGAACATTTGGAGGTCAAGAGGAAGTTGTGTGTGAGATCTGAGGATGCGTACCTGCTGCAGAACTTGCCATACTATACAGGATGTGTCCCTTGAGCCAGAGATGAGGTAGATGCCGCAGAGGTCCAGAGCCAAGCATGTAACAATGTCTTTGTGGAACAACAGACATGCCACATGGAACAAAGGCCTATATACATGTATGTATAAAGGTACTACACATATGTAGGTTAGACTAACTCACCAATGTGCCGGCAGATCCTGCCCACCAGCTTGCCCTTCCCCAGCTGGGTGACGCGGAGACTGCAGTCCCAGTGTCCTCCACTGAACAGCAGACGGCCATCATTGGACACCACCAGAACCTGAGCGCTGATCTCCGCCCCGGGCGAGAAAGGCCCACTCAAAAACCTCTGCGTTCTGCAGCACAAAGCCAGAGTGGAGAGATCAAAGGCCCGTTAAACTGTTACGACTGAAAGCGCAGCACGCAAAATGGATTTCATGGCGTTTCATTTTCTATTTATGTGACCCGTGTTCAAAGTCTGTTTAAAGAAGATCTTCTGAGCCAGATTTCAATTAATTAAAACAGACTGTGAAGCTTCACAAAGGACATCCAGATAAATTCTAGGCTTCCATTTAACTGTCAGGAAAATATTTATGCCTCTTTCAAGTCATTAATTTGAGATGAAGCTAATAGTCTGTCTCAGAAAGAGAGGAAAACACAAGGCACAATATTTAGTGCCGACAAATACCTTTATACAAGTAAATGTTGATTGCACAATGTAGTAATAAAATAAGGACATAGTCTACATTTAGATTGGCCTCCTTTAAGCCTTTGTTGCCACCAGGGCATCAAGACTAAATGAATGACGCTCCATCCTGGTGCTGCTGGCAGTTCTCGTGTGATCCAGTTGCAACAGCGTTCTGATTCGACTTTAGGTTCACATAGATGGAGAGCACTCACTTGGGATTAGTCATGGTGGGATCCTTGGCGAAGGTGAAGTAGTTGGCGATGCTTTTGTCATACGGCAGCCAGCTGTGCGTCCCTATCAACCCGTTTGAGCTCACCGTCACCTGTGAGCGTTCAATGACTCCAAATGAACGCGTTACTGTCGCTGTGCTGAGATGCACGATGAAAGGTGAACCTTACCAGCATGTCCGAGCCCTGGATGATGAAGGAGCGATTCTGGTTCTTCGGCACCACCGCCTGAACCAGAGGCAGGCCGTCACTTACCACCTGCAGCAAACGCATGTAAATGAGTGCACACGCACACAACAGCATCAAATACGTTGTTACCGTGATTTTATCATGACGGGACAAACCCACCTCCACAAACGGCCGGAGCTTTGCGAGCTGTTCAAAGATATTTGGGGGTACGGCATCCAGGCGCGCCTGCCGCCTCGATGCGCTCTCAGCTGACATACGAGGAGGATGAGGTTCCTGGTAGGAGATTTGGGCAGTACCGGTATTTGGATTGATAATGCAGGCTTTTGAAGTACCCGTGAATTAGTGCGAGAGCGGCAGGCCCACCTTGAGGAGCTGACAGGGAGTTTGCCCGAAGTTGCTGATGAAGCCTTCCAGGGCTTTACGCTCGGTCTCATTAGCGATCGCATCCAGATCTACTGCACCTGAAACGCGCCGATAGCCTCACACAGTAATGCAGGAAAACAGTTCAGGCGTAAAACCAGAGCATGGGACCCGAGGAGCAGAGGAAAAAAATGTAAAGGAAGAAATAGCAGGTTTCAGTCGTTGATACTAAATGGAAGTGTTAGCTAAGCCTTACCCTCATACGTGCAGTAGAAGAAGACGTTCAGGGCGTTTACTGCTTCTTCCCCTCGCTGCTTATAGCCAAAGATCAGATCGATCCACTCATGGAGGTGACTGGACACATGCTCGCATTCCTAGAGTTGAAGATGGAAGTTGTTGTCATCTTGAATAGTTGTAGTAATACCCCATCCTCTGGATGTTTCTGGAGGCTCACCAGGGCTTTCCTGTGCTTCCGGATGAAGTCCTCTCTTGATGTGGCCCAGCGAGGCAGGAGAACATCCGTCACCGGTTCCTGAGATATTTGCAATCGTCCCAGATCGAAGACTGCAAAAATAAATAAATAACACAGCAATAATGCATTAGGTTCTAATATTAAACAAATAATCAATAACTTCACACCTGAGACCTTGGCCTCAGTCAACCAAACAAGTTTGTTTTTGAACAGACCATTTTCTGTTCTTCCTCACCGTTCATGTTTTGAAGGAATTCTGGGAAGTAGAAGAACTCTGGGATCAGCTCTTTGACATCAACTGGACTCTCCATGCGAGCCTGCCAGGTTGCCGCCACAGAGTGGAACTGTCTGTCTGCACAATCAAACCTGAACCACGACGACACCAATCAGTACAACAGCGCAGAATGTCAGGGAACTTGTTGCAGCGTCAGCGTCCTGCTCAGCGTTCCCACCTGCCACTCTGCAGCTGGATGTGCAGAGTCGTGAACGGCTCCATGCGGATCATGTAGTGCATGACGCCTGCTGCGTTAGAGTAGTGCGTGCCGTAGTGGAATTTGTCGGTGGTGCCTGTTGGATCCTCAAAGCTCTCAAACCTCGAAACAAAAGCACAAATGGTTTATTGATTGCAGCATCATCAATAATAGTGATGGCTTTCAATGTTGCATAAAAAAAACAAAAAACAAGACATCCTTGAATCGTACTTTTCTCTGACATCCTGTGCGTGCCGTGAGTTGACCACACCGATGGGTTTGGACAAGTCTCTGAAGACTTCGGGGTCCTCGAGATTTAGAATGGGAGATGTATAGTCACACAAGACCCAGGGGAACTATGGGAAAAAACAATCACATCATGATGACGCCTCCCGACACTGGAAGTGCCCGTCTTTTCTAACGAAAGCGTCACGGTCAGGAAGGACGGAGGGACGTACCACAGGATACTGCGACAGGTCGTTATACGTGCGTCCTGAGATGGTGTTCAGTTGCATCAGATACTCAAAATTGGAAATTTCTCTACAAACCCATTTCTGTTGAACAAGTTTAGATCAGATCAGATCCTGAGCACAATGCATACTCGAATAATTAAGCCTTCTGTAGCGTATTTAAATGAATACCTGTGTAAGACCAGATGCCTTCAGCAGCTCTTGGGGGGAGCGAGAGCCGAAATAAAAGAGGTTGGGAGGCCGCAGCCCCAGGATCCGGGAGTAGACTTTGTTCCGTACCTGAAAGGCAAAATGTGAGGAACCTGAGATGTTTTATTTAAATATGCATCATTTCATTCTAAACAGAGATGAGAACTGAGCCTCACCTTTTTTCTGAAGTTGATGAAGTAATGCGTCTGGTCTATGAAGAACAGCTCCAGCGCCGACCGCCGCAGGTTGTAACGCCTCAGATGGACTTCTCTGAGCTGAGACAGATCCCTCTTGAAATCAAACCCGATTCCTAAAGATGCAGACATTATTTATTTGTGTAAGGATCCTCTGAAAACCTCTGTAAAATGAGGCAGGTGCACTGACCTTTAGCACTTATTCTCTTACCTTCCTCTGTTTCTTCTTTCTCGCTGCTGCCATCATAGAAGTACAGATGGTGCGTGGTGACCTCCAGGCGACCCGGAACGACGGCCACGATGGTGATGAGCTCACAGTCTTCAGACAGAACCAGTTTTTCTTTCTGGTTCTCGTCCTCTCCCTCCACCCTGACAGTGTGTGAAAAGGTTCAACCTTAGTCAAAGCCCTTCCAAATATTTTATGGCCCATTTGGTCAAAATGAATACTCAAAAGTGGTGCGATTAATATATTAAGTAAGTTTTTGTCTTTGCGTTAATGCCGCATGTATAAACTGCAGATGCTGATATAAAAATTAGGCCAATCATAGACTCACTTGTCATCCAAAAAGACAACATCCTCTTCTCCTAACTGGTCGTCCTCCATGTCGCTTACTTTGGCTTCCTTTGCAACAGCTAATGGAAGGGGTTCAGAGCTGCGAGGGCTGTCGGCTCCTAAAGGGCAAAGACAAACGAGAACATCTTCCATGCATTGTTTGTGTGACGTAAACGCTTATGCTTATACCCAGCCACATACCCATGTTGTCCCTTTGTGCACTGGCCTCGCTGTGGGGATCATAGTTGTAGTTGGGCACGAGTTTGAGACGCATCTTGGAATAGGTCTCAGCAATGGATAATTTTAATTTCACTCCTGGCTGGACCCTGTCAAATATACCGGTGGGTAAAGATGGCAGAAATTCAGCATGCAGACAGGAATAACTCAATAAATGTTTACACATTTTGTTCAAATGCTTATTTTGTGCAGAATTACGAGTAACAGATCTTCTCAGATGTATGGAGTGAGTATTTCTGTGCTGTGTTACCTGCTGGCCCACGCTCCCCTCTCGCTGGTCAGGAGCCTGCGGAGAACTCTCCAGTGCTGCCACACTGCCCCCACCTGGCTGGAGCTCTGCTTCTGCCCGCTGACGTACCGGCTGTTCTCACTTCTGACTCGCTTCAGGTAGGGATCCACGATCACTTCCTGCTTTCCACACAAGCATCGCTTCAATAACGTGACAGGCCAGCCGCTGTATTCTGACTAACTGTTGTAGGGAAATGTTTTCTGCACAAAACCAGACATTTTTAGAACCTGAAACTTTGTCTTGCTGTCAGATTTGTCCTTATCCCGCTTGATGGCTGTACTCATCAGGTCATCAAAGCAGGAATTCCAGAAATTTGACATGATGTCATGGATCCTCCCAAATGTGTCCAGCTCATACTGCTCCATGGTGGGCTGAACCTAGAGGGAGATTTTCAGCGGCGTTAACACACACATACACACACACACACACACACACACAACCCAATAAATTAAAAAAACCTTTTTTGCACAGATGGAATTGAGTCTAGGGCAAAGGGTTAAACAAGAACCAACAAAAACACATCATTGATCAACTCACCCCAAATTAAAATATATGAATATAAACGTTTCCCATTATCAATACTTTGACTATTTAAAAAAAAAAAGTGGTGGCAAATAATTTTAACATGTAAATGTAATTTACTGACATTCATACTGGAGGAAAAGGGAAGAAGAAAAAACCCAGCCAATTCTCCCTGAACGACTGAGAACCAGGAATAAAAACACTTCCCCGTTCCTTTAATTGTTCCTCTTTACTGATGTATTGCATTCAAATGAATATTTCAACATCTAGTGTACTTTGAAAATGTACTGTGCATCAGTTCTCCTTTGCTCTTACTGTGTCTCCATTTCATCCTCAAAAATGAAATTGGTTAAAAAAATAAAAATGAACTCACAGAATGACCACGTACATTAATTTAAAACAAATACATGGGCTGAACATCAAACACATTCCCACACCGAGACGCACACTTGTGAAATAAGTTTAAAAGCCGCCGTGACAGCCAAAGTTATGCCACAATGGTTAAAGTATTGCAGGATCCGTATACAGAAGAAATCTAAACACAACAGATTTATGAACATGCCCTGTCACACAGAGCAGTGATAAATCCTCGCTCTCAGCTAGATGGTTAGCCTGCCTGGCATCCACCCATAAAACATCTCTGCTCCAAGTTTGAACATGCGCTGGCTCCGGCTTAAAATACATTCAAGGTCAACCAGGGAGCACTAAACAGAGCTCTGGGTTGTTTTTGTGAAATTACACTTCTTGGCAACCGACCATTTGATTAACTGTTCAAACCAGGAGTGAGGAGGAATGTGACGCAGCAAAAGAACCGAGCCGATGGTTTCTCAGAGATGAAGTTTGATTACACCTCTGTAGTCACGCCAAACACGGGAAAGGAGGCTCCCTAGAGACCAACGACATCTATGTTGAAAAAGCCCATTGTCAGAGGAAACACTGACCTGATGGTGGTAGAAGCCCTGCCACTCCGCTGTGCGACTATAATCCTTCAGGTCCTGGGCGAAGGTGGCGCTGCCGTTGGTGATCGGCAGATTGGGTAAAAGGCTCTGGAGGGTGATGGGGTCGGCATGCTGGTCGAGCAGAGTCCGGACGATGGGCACCAGGTGGGGGAAAGCCTCTGGATGATCATGGTTGGTGCCGTCCATGACTCCTCCTGGCCACAAGTGGGCGCCGAGCTGCCCAAGCAGGAAGCACACCTCCTCCCAGCTGAGACAAAGGACGGTCTGGAGAAGGCTGTGGAGCTTCAAATAGGCCATCTCAAACATCTGAGGAGGAGCAAGAGGCAAATGACTCGTCAAGCCATTCACGCCGATCAGTAGTCGATCAGTAATGGTTAATAGTGGTGATAATATAAGATATAAATGTCTTGGGGTTTGACTCATTTTTCAAAGAAGTCTTTCTCAAGGTGTGGAGTAAGAAATGTGTTGTTTGTTTACTTAAGAAATATGAAAATCTGTTTCTAAAAATCCTTTTACCGGTACACATAAGAATTTGACTTCAGTGCTTTGAAATTCAGTATTTTGAGTTTCTTAAAAAGTGTCAGAAATAAGCAAAGTCATGCACTATTGGGACTGAATTAGAGAATTCACAGTCTTACTCTACAAGTAACAACTAATTGATGAATTTTTCTCTATAAGGTCAATTTACCAATTTACGTAATCAATAAAATATAATCTTTTTTTTGAAAGGTGATCATAAAGTTGGCAAAAAGTGGACTGAAAAAAATATAGAAATAGAAATACAAAGTAACAATCAGAAACAAAAGTGTTTTATACCATAAATTACACATCCGGTTTAAACTTAAATACGTTACTTAATACAGCTGTTGATATTTCTTTATATCTCGGAGCCACTCAACTTAAACAGCAGCCCGTTAAAGTTGAGTTTCCAGGTGACCCACAGATGTGATGTCAAAACAGTTGGATGTATTTCAAACAGAATATTTTGAAAAATTAATTTTAGCACTTAGTAGTACACGACCAGCAGTATATGATGGAGAGCCATAAGGTCAGTTTATTTATAGGCACTCACTCCATACCATAATCCTGCAGTACACTCCCTTAGAGCAATGACTGTACTGGCATTTCCCAGTGAGCAGGGTTGTTATATCTGACTTTATCTTGACGCGCTTATCACATTAAATAAACAGCGTGAACCCCTTAGAATATCATTTCTGCAATGTTCAATCTCACAGGCGTTTGGCTTGTGAAACGCATGCACTGTGAGAAATATTCAACATTTAAAACTCGGCATGTGTGTGTGTGTGTGTGCAGCTCACTGGTGAGCGCTGCTGCTGGATGTATCCGGTGATGATACGCAGGCCAATCTGGGCCATTTCCTTCAGTTCGGTGTTGCCCGGGCTGCCGGGGGTGCTGTGCCAGGCCTTCAGCTTGTCCAGCAGGTTCACCACCCCCTCAAAAATCTGCAATATAATCACAACCACTGAGTCAATAAAGAGTGCAATAAAAAAGGCCGCAGCTGTTTTTGCACCTCGCAGTATCTACGACAACCTAAAGCGTTTCGCAACGTTACACACAGCTTAGCCGAGATCTTAAACTTGACAGGTATAATGCAGTCTATGCTGCTAAAACAGCAGCAGTTACTTTTGGTTTGGTTTATTCCATCCGCAGAGAAGGTCATGCTTTCACTGGCGCCCGTTTTTCACTTTGTTTGACTGTAAGCAAAAAGTGCTTGATGGATTTTCGTGAAACTTGAAGGGAGGGTTGTGTAGGACAGGAAAGAACCCACTAAATCTAGGATTGGAGGCAGATAGAGGAGGGCATCCAGGATTTGTTCCGCATTTTGCAAGACAGGGCTTGTCAATTTCACAAACTACTTGGCAAATAACCTTGAAACTGTGTGTAGCAGTGAGATTTTTCATTTCACTCGGTTGAACATTGGGACGCAGGGATTTGGAGTAAAAATGGATCGCGATGTGGATCCGTGGTTTCCTTTTTTCAGGATTATGAAAAGGAAGTGTTGGACAATGACAAAACCTTTTCAAAGTCAACAAACTTTCAACAGACATGAAGATACTTAAAGCTCAAACAGGATTTGCGAGTGGTACTATAGCTGGGATAGGTGATGTACCTTCTCACTCCATAATGCGTGGTTGTCTGTACCCTCAGCAAACAGGAAGTCCTGCAGCAGCCTAAGCAGCCGTACCAGACTGGGGCAGAAAGGCAGCGTCACTCCCTGGGCGTCCCTCAGATCTGAAA
Source organism: Brachionichthys hirsutus (assembly GCF_040956055.1). Classification (NCBI taxonomy): domain Eukaryota; kingdom Metazoa; phylum Chordata; class Actinopteri; order Lophiiformes; family Brachionichthyidae; genus Brachionichthys; species Brachionichthys hirsutus. The sequence continues at coordinate 7,161,469 of NC_090899.1, forward strand.
GCGATGACTCCAGCATCATCTCCAACAGACTGACGCACGGAGGCAAGCAGACTTTGAACACGTCGAAAAATGCGTCAGCGTCAATTCAATGTTGGTTTGTGTTGAAATACTTGTTCTGACCTGCGTTTGATGTCATCAGGAGGGCGGACCAGTTGGCAGGAAGAGCCCAGTTTGGTAAGAACAGAAAATACCTGCCCTCTCTCTCTCCACACCGCATCCTCTGCTACTTCAACCCCATTACGGCTCCACAGCACGGAAAAGACGATGTTGGTTAGCAGGTTGCACAGCTCCTCCTCTGGGGTTTGCTATAATAAACAGCCCCCCCCCCCCCACACACACACATCAATAAAGAGCTAATGCAAATCGAAAACGTGATGCATAAAAGTCACAAAGCATTTTTAGCTTTCAGTCAAATATGACTTGAGGAGGTAGTCGCACCTGTGGGTTGGACGTATTGGAGATCGTATCTCCGGGAGGAGGGTCTGTCCCGTAGCTGGTGTCATCAAGCACGTTGGACAGACTGGAGCTCTTCCTGGGTCTCTGAGGTGGAAAGGATTTAAACGTCTCCAGAGGAGAGGGTGTGTTGGTCAGGCTACCTGCAGGAGTGTGTGTTCCAGCGTCCCCCATATACCCTAGGTCTAAATCAAAGGGCGATGCAAAGGGGGAGAGGGGATGGTAGTCTCTCCCCTCCTCATCTGGACGTAAGGAGGTGATGTCAACTGCATTGGAGGTGTAGGAGGAGTGACTCCCCTGGTCCACTGAATCAAACGACTTGAAGTCAAGGGGGCTATTGAAGTTTTTAAAAGGAGGCGACTGAGATAAATCAGAGAATCCCTCAGATATGTCCCGTTGACCGCCTTCATCTTCCTCCTCATCCTCAATGTCCTGTGAAATGCGGTAACTCAGGAAGAGATCTACGTTCGCCTCATCTATGACCAGGGCCTGTTCCCTGTGCAGCGCCGGCCGGAAGCCCGGCTCAAACGAGCTGTGGTTGCTGGAGCCCGCGATGCTGGCGGCATGGGACTCGTAGGACTCCTTCACATACAGCTTAGTCAGGACGTCCTGCCAGCTGGGCTGCCTCGCAAGCTGCTTCACGTAGTCCTCGTTGGAGTAGATCAGGTGAAAGAGCTGCGGTCACATCAGGAGTTAGTGTTCATTGCTGTCCTGATAAACATGCTTAGAGTGGCATTTCACAAACATTAGCATTCAGGAGAACTCAATTATCTGACCTTCCGACAGACGTCTAATCGGACGGTCAGCTCTGCTCGATGGGACAAACTGACCACAGCCAGGAGGTCTCTGAAGTTGGGATTGGAATCTGTGGGGCAGCAGCCATGTTAACTTTGAAGTTCAGTTTTTAAAAAAAATATAATTCACAAACTTTATTAAAAGTATGACGCATTGATGCAGCAAAACGTTGTGTAAGCTGCTGTCCTCCTTGTTAAACATCATTATATACCTGATGTGACTGAGGAAGGAATGTTCATGAACGGCGACGCTGATTCAAGTTAATCCCGTTCATCAACTTCCTTCCTCGCGCTCAACAAGAGTGACTGACAATTAAATGACACAGAAAGTTTTCCAGAATATTTTCTGGACAAATTTGAACTAAACGAAACTCAATCATACAACAAATCATACAGTAAGTTTAGTTGTTTTTAAAACTACTTTGTCATCCGGGTCATGATTGCGTTGCTGAATAGAGTGATGTTTTGGGATTACCTGTAGCGAGGACCTGCTCATACAGACATCGAACAGTAGTCATGGTTACAGGAATGTCATCTAGGAAACACACCAGGCCAAGATATCCAAAATCCTTGAGCTTAATGCGTTGCTTGTTGCGCTCAGACACTCGCTCACTTTTCAGGATTTTGTATAAAATCTGTCAAATTAAAAGAGAAATTGAGAAATGTCTTTGTTTGTAGCACAAACAGAGTGTTTGAAGAGCAGGCCCGGTTGGTTGTTCTCACCCTGAAGACTCTCTCTCTGACTTCATCTCCAAAGTTTGAAGTGAGCAGCAGGCAGTACAGCTGCTCCACACCCCACTCCAGCAGCACGGCCTGGACCTGTTCACGAGGGGGGGTGCTCCTCAGGAGCTCATACAGGACATCCAAAGCCCTCGCTGCCTGATAAAGAGAGGAGCGAGCCATGAGGAAAGACACGAAGAGGAGGATAAAGTTCTCAGAAATATGGACTAGGGAGGGTGAACAGTATTTCTGAAATATAGAGGCATAAATAAAATAGAGTGTCGATGATCAGGGGAGTTCATTTAGTGATAAGGAGTGAAATATTAGGCTGAAAAGGCCAAATGAGAACACAATCAAACTCCCGAAGCCAAGTGGTGAACGTACCTGCTGCTCCTCGCCTACAGCGAGGACGAAGGCGAGGACGCTGTGAAGCTCTTCTGCTGTGGGAGACTTTAGGAAGTCTTTCAGTACGGCGAACAGAGAAGACCGAGTGGTCTGCTTTTCATCGGGCAGAGGGCTGCCATCTTTCTCCACACTGATGAAAGACACACAGCAATGAATACAGAAATGATCTATTATGAGTAGGCATACATCATGGTTCAAATATCAACAGGCTCAAAGTGCTCGGCTTTAAAATCACATAACTGTCACTTTGGGTAAACATCTTTACGGCTTTAATGTGGAACTATGCTGTGGGTGTGAAAGGCTCACCTGTAGTATGTGCGAATGGTATCCAGAATATACTGGACCCCATACTTCCTCTTCATGCGCTGCTTGCCTTTCTTTATTACGGATGACAGATACTGCACGTGAGCTTTGGAAGGAAAAAAAGCCCAACGTTTTTCTATCTCCTTTTAATTCAGCATTTTAAAATATCAAGTCGATATGGAAAGGTTGTATTGACAGAGTTCATTTATTTACAAAAAGTAGTGCAGCGTCACACACACACAAACACACACACACACACAGCTCCAGCATTCATCAAAAGGCTTGCAGGCTCTTTGCTGAGCAACACGAGGGCTGCCCCATGCCTTACCCAGACACACAGCAAAGTGGCTTTTAGTCCAGATGCGGAAATCAAACAGCAGGTGCTGATAGAGTTGCTGCAGAAGAAGACTGTTGCCCTCGTTGTAAACCTGTTCCAGCAGCAACTGGCATGCCATTAAAACGTTCATGTCCATCATGTTGCCAGGAACCTGCAGCAAAGGAGGCACAGGGAAGGGCGTGTATTTGTGTTAAACTATCTTTACCTTCTATAAGTACAAGTGGCAAAGACATAAATACATTGTCTCAGTCTTTTTTGTCTTCGCCACTGTCTAACCTGACCACCCCGTGTCATTATTGGGACATAGTTTCCTGTCAGGATGCTCCACCTTAATGTCATGTGTTTCAACACATCCTGTCAGGCAGCATGCATGACTATCCTGCGCAAACCCTGACTGACTGCAACCATCAAAGACTCCCTTAGAAATTAAAATATTAACAAGAACTGAGAAAGATAAATAATTACCAAGAACTGAAAACTGGCATCATGGTGCATCACAACTCACTGCAATGTCCATGACTGCTACACCATTTAAATATTTTTTATTTTCTTCCAATTTGCATACATTCTTTGAGATCTATGCAGAGCAGACTCTACAGCAGATTTCCTGGGTTCTCAGTCAGCAGCAACATACAAATTCATGATGCAGCAGCAACATCGTGAAAAAGACCAAGTGTTCGCTCTCTGATGCTAATCAGTTCCTCGCACAAATAGCGCCCATCTGCTGGAGCAAGTAGAGCAAGTGAAGTGCAAGGCCCTTACTTTGCTAAGCATGGCTCCGATGATGCTCGGCCCGTGACATTGCAGAAGACTCTCCTGATTGACAGGATGATGACAAATCAGGTTTTTCACCATCAGCAGGAAGGCGGCAACGCTGTTTCTCTCGAGCCGGCTCCCTAAGAGGACAATAAATGGGCCAAATCAGCTTTAAGGATTTCCTGTGTGCAGTCAGTGAGAAATTACAAAGCACTATATTAACATTTTTACATATCAGTTTGAGTCATTAGTCATGTTATCTCATTTCCGTCTGATGTCACAATGATCAATAAATGTAGACCAATGGGCCATTGAACCACATTCATCAACGGTTATGACTCTATATGATCCAGAGGTTGACTCTATTAGTATTGACTTCTTTGTTGTGCCTCCCTGTAGTATGAGTTTGACTCTCTATGTAGTCCCGTTTGTCCTGGCTTCATGCACCATATGCAGAATCTGATTCATTACCATTCAAAACATCATCTGACTGTATGTATTTTGATTTATAATAGCAAAAAAAAACAAAAAAACACGCCACCACCTCAACGCAGGGAAGATGGATAGTAATCCATGTTCACAGTAAGGAAAAGTTTTATCAAAAGTTATTCTCCAGAAACAATTTGCTTGAAATTCAGATGAACCAAACCTTTGGTGAAAACAACAGGATTGCGTAGAACTTACAACGCAAGAAAAAAAAAAAGTTATGCTGTGATCTAATCCAAACATGACTTAACCTGCAGACTTGTTCAGTGGCAGGAGCATGGCTGCGGTGCCCCTGGGTGAGGTGAGCTCCGGTCCCAGCAGGTCTGAGATATCCTGACCGCCATTGCAAATTGGCTCCGCCTCACATACCTGCTCGAGCAGTGGCATCAAAACTTCTAAACCTCCCAGCACATTTACGACATCCTGCAAGCAAGAGCAAATAAAACCACCGTACACTGAATGTTTTTAAAGCCTTTCCCAGTTTCTAATTAGGATCAGACATGGAATAAACAAAGCGGACCAACAGCCAATCAGACAAATCCTGACTGAAATATCACTTCTCACTTTGGTCAGCATGGTTTCGTGTGAATTCTAGACAAATAGAAGACTCATGATGCCTCTGAGACTCATTATGCCTCTGAACCGACCTTGATGTCCCAGTTCACCACTCGGTGTCCCGTAAGTCTACCGTCGTACTGGTGATTGGGTGACAGGTCCAGACATATCTGACTCTTGAAGGCCTGCAGAAGGAGCACATGCATATGTGCAATTATAAATGATGTGTTCGTATTGTTAAGAATTGACATAATGCTAGTAGTGCAGTAAAGTTTCGATGAGCACCTGTGGAGTGTAGTAGAGCAGAAGCCTGTTGTTGAGCTCAGACAGCTCTCCATCCGCTTTGAATAAAGACATGTGGTTGGGGCCTTAAATGGAGAGCAGAAACCAATATAGGTCGTAAAATACACAAACGTGGCTGGTGTACATAAAAACTGTGAACAATGCGATGCTCTAGGGTGTATAACACGTGTCTTTGCATGCATGACCTACCTGCAGCATGCAGAGCTCTGGTTTGTGTCGGCTGCAGAGCCTCGTGGCAGATAAAGACGGTGCCCAGGAGCCCATCCAGAGATGTGGGCATCCCCCACTCTGTGTCCTGCAGTCCTGCTTGGATGGTATGCACCGGGGAGTCCCCCGAAGACCCCCAGCGTCCTCCTGCAAAGGAAGCTGGGAAAGACTGGGAACGGATGAGGGAGGGTGTATGAGCCGGGAAGGCAAACTCTGTAGATGATGGGTTAGAGTATGTGGAAGTGGGCAGGTGGGGGGAGGTGGTGGTGGTGGTGGTGGTAGTAGTCCGGTGACCTGCTGAGCCAATGCAGCAGGAGGTAAAAGGCTTTAGGAATCGGATTCAGGCACAGGAAAAATGGAGGAATTTAGATTAATAGAGAGCAATAACAAATGTCACATGCAGGATGAACGATACGCTAGTTCTAGTTACCTCACTGAAGGATGGGAAACGAAGCTGAGCAGTTCTGCACTGCTCGCCGTCGATGTAGATGGTGACCAGGTTCTGACCAAAGGGACGGCGGCCAGGGATATGGACGATAGCCACTGAATGCTGTGATGAGGAGGAGGACGTTAGAGTGCGCAGTCTTTTCTTCTGGTGTAAACATTGGAAAAGGCTAATCTAGTGGTTGGTATGCTAATAGTACAAAAAGTATATACAAGCAAGAGCAAAAAAAAACAAACATCTCTGGCATATTCAGAGTTCCCTGATAGTTCTGGAGATACACCCTTTGGATTTCCAGTTTCAAAAATAGATTGTATAATAATCCTTTATACAATCTATTTTTATTTAGGACATTCTTGATGCTGGCCAAACCCCTAACTGTACTATTTGTGTACACGCTCACCCAGGAGGAGTCTGCCAGTGGATGGTCGGGCAGCACGACGGCCATGTAGTCCTTCTTAGTGCAAACCGCAACAACCAGCACACCCTCCACGGTGAAGAAGGCTTCCAGGCCAGTTCCACTCGCAGTGAAGAAACTAACAAAAGGAAAGACATCGTCAACTTGGATCACATTTATATATCACCACTTGAAATTCACAAATGCCCTTTTTTTTTTTTTTTAACCTGTAGAGCTGTTTCCTGCGTGGTCCTTTCCCCACGTCTCGATGAGGCGCTGTCCCTGAGCTGACAGGTTTACGGTTGTTGGGGAACTCCATGTTAAGACACAGCCAAGCGTGGAATGCAAACCCACTGCCTGGCCAGCGTTGGACTGTAGGGACCATAATTCCTGCCATGGGGGGCGTGAGATCAAAGTACTGCAAAGCACTGCCCTGGCCTTCTCTTGCCGCCATTGCTGAGATCACTCGAATGACACGAGCGCAGTACGGGTGCACCTTCCCCACCACTGCGCCATTGTCCTGATCCACCCTGAGAAGGCTGAGAAGGCTCTTCAGCTCCTCTGGTCTGAGACAGAGAGAGCCGAGGTCCTGCAGGAGGCCCAACAGAGCATCTGCACACTGCCTATCCAGACTCTGGGGCTGCGAGAGCACCTGCAGCAGAGCGCCCACCATACCAGCTTCCACCGCCACGGTGCGACAGGACAAAGAGCCACCACAGACGGCGGCCAGCCACTGAGCCACCAGCAGCTGAAGGTTTCTCTGACCCGACAGGTCAGGCAGCCACTGCAGCAGCAGCAATAAAGGCTGTTCGTTGCTAATACCAAGGTGATGGGCGTGAGCATGTTGGCCCTCCACGGCCTGGACACAACGACAAGAAAGCAAAGACGGAGAGTAAGCCCAGCTGTGGTCGCAGGTCAACTAGAGAAAACTATTTAAATACAAATAAGATCGACACCGAGACTTCAGATGTCCCTGGACTCAAAGGATAAGGAGGAAATATGTGCCTCACCATGTTCATCAACTCTTGCAAAAGCCTTTTTGTGGGTTGACCTTGACTTTTCAACACATCAAATAGCTGAGGGTAGCCAATCCTCTCCTTGAAAACCTCCTGGGGGGGGGGGGAAGGAGACAAAAATAGGCTTGAGAAAGCGGCGCAGCAGGGGAAGAACTAGGAGCCCCCCTCCCATACATTTGGAGAGATTACAATAAGAAAACAGCTTCATTCCACTCCTGGTATTGTTTGCATCACAGTGTAATGTTCTTATTATATCTTTGGTTGATAGCTCACAATGGGCCTTACCTTAGCAGAGGACGAGTTACTCATTATTGCTGTGAGGACTCCGAGGGCATGGATTGTAATACTGTCGGTTCCTTTCTCCCAAACCTGCATCGCAACAAGGAGGTACAGTCGATTGCGGAATTGCGGAATAAGGAATGTGCACCTTTATGAGTTAAAACTAAAATCCCCCCCACAAAGGTGAACACACGATGAATGAAAGAAGAAAGAATGACCTTTCCTGTGATTATAGACAGTAAGACACAAGAAGAAGGACAGCACAGTTACACATCCTAATTATTGCAGTTGACCTTCCTAAGTAAATGAGCTACTATACCAGTCACCACACAATCGCCTCTTTGTCAGAAACTGATGCAAAGCCAACCACCAAAAAGTCAGAGGCTGCACCAAAACTACCACTGGAAATTAGGCAACACCAATCCGAAGGATAAGAGCCAGGCCTTTCATATAAGCACAAACAATTAAGGGTAGAACAGCCACAGGGAGAAAAGAAGAACAGACATTCCATGCTTTAGGAAAAACACTGCATGCTCATCTTGACCAGTCTCGTCAACAGGGAAGTCAGCCTCTAATTATAAGTGTCTTGTTAAGCAACACCCCCACACAATTTAAGAATAATGCTCCACTTGGTAATATGACTCAACGTGCTTAAAGCCAACACCTCCTGGTCCATGGGTGCATTTCAAGCTTGATTCAAGTGGCATAATAAAATAACAGTCATCCCATATTACACAGGCTGCAGGTAACACTGCATCCCACATGGGTAAATGGGAAAAGCTGACCTGCAGACAAGTAACACGTACACGTATGTATATCTGAACTACCTGCTTTATTTACAAATGAATGTGAGCCAGACTTCCTGTCTGAAGCATCCTGTTTAAAATAGCTCAGCAAATGAGTGGAGGGAAGGCTGAGTTTCCTGCTGACAGACCAATACCAACGCCAAGAGGGGGGGGGGGGGAAAGTACCTGGTCCACTTCGACCTCTGTGAGTAAACATGTAGTGAGGTCACACATAATCTCACGCTGTGGCCTAGGCCTGTTGCACTGAAAGAGCTACTCGCACAGGTCCACACAAACATGGAACACAAAAAGGCAGACAATTAGACAAAGAAATAATCTGTGAGAGATTACGGCGACTCGGATGTCTCCTGGTCTTCCTGCAGCTCCGGCAGGACACGTGTGGGGGGGGGGGGGGGGGGAAGATGTGATGATTATCAATATTTGTGATGTTTCACATTAACCATGAGAGATATTAGAAGTCAGATGTGCTACTCGGGCACAAAAGATGAAATAGACATGACATGTGTAAAAAACGATGACTGACAGGCAAGCCGGATGACAGACGGATGGATAAAAAAGGAGCTGAATGGACAGACAGGCACATTTTAGATGGGCAAAGAGCTGACCTTGCTGTTCTGAATGAGCCGGAGGATGTGTTCAAAGCAGTTGTTGTTAAGGAACACTGCCTGCAGGACCGGTCGATCCGAGCACTGCAGGATCTCTGGAACAGCAGCTAAAATCGGCAACAAGGAGGATGCTGACTCATTCTCCAGACAACGCTAAAATCAATTATTTGGCTTCCGTGCTCGGTTAGAAAAGGAATGTTTGAGTGAAGATCCGTCTTACTTAGCATTTGGCTCTGTAGGGAGACCAGGCTTTCTTCCCAGCTCTGCCTGTCTTGATGCTCGCTGATGCTGAGGGGACGATTCCAGTTGAGGAGCTGGAAGAAGCTCTCAAGTATTGTCCTTATGCCCACCTGCCGCTCCGCTGGGTTGCTGGAGTGCAGGAGGTGGATCATGGCGGTCAGGCACTGCAAGGTAAGCCGCGGGAGCCCGGTCCCCTTGAGTTCAGTAGACGTCTGGCAGCACCAGCACCGCAGAACACAGAACAGGTCCTCAACAGACTGAGCGGTGATGGCGAGAAGGCCATTCTTCTGAAAAAAACAAGTCATAAATAAAAAGATGAAGTCACTTTTCTGCAGTCAGCAACTAATGTGCACTGTTTTCACAGACTAAAGAATAACCACTGACCTTTCCTCCACTGATGACGGCACCCTGGAGGTGAACGAATCTGAGCGTCAGGAGCTCTGGGATCTGCTCGCTTTCCTGGAGGCTTTCTGTGTTCAATCCAATCATATGCTACGATTTATCCACAATCCAGCAAACAAATAGCATACTAAACAAAAGAATGAATATTTTTTTGTAGCTTCCCAAAAGTGTCTCTCCTCCTTTTCCTAATGCAATGCCACAAAATATTGTTTACTAAATACATAACCACCGGTAATATCTAATGCTAAGACGTTACACTGCAAAGCCACCTCTGTCATTCAAATTAAATCAAAAGGGGCAGTCTAAGTGGTGCAAATTTGGGTGGGGAATATAAAATTAGCACTTAATCGCCCTGGTTAAAACATTGTCATTATTGTATACTCATATTCCAGTTTGGACGCATTGAAACTTGTCCGGCTGCGAGGAAAAGGTTAGAAATAATTAGGCTTTGATCATTGAAAATGCTGTTTTTTTTACACTGAACAATGAAATTAGATGAGTGAGGTTGATTTTGCAGCAGAGAAAACAAAAGGTCCCAGTTCTAACAGTTGAAAATGACATGTCTGAGCTCTGCTCCAGCAGCAGGAACAGTGTGATTCTTGTGGTATGTGAGGTCTGACAGAGATCATGTGGTCAATGAGACAAAAGGGAGTGTCTTACCGTGAAGGAGCGCAGGCAGCTCCTCTGGCAAGGCCAGCGGGGAGAACTTATACTTGTTCCTCTCCAGCAGGCTCACCTCCTCCCTGCAGCACACAAAGCCTGGCGTCAACACAGAAACTCTTACTCACATCATGACTAGTCAGTCAGCGGCTGCCAGTCAGCCTACTGGCACTAATGACCTTTGACTTCAAGGCAACAAGAAAGGGAGTCACACACCACAAATGGTTGAGCAAGTCGACGAGCGGCAAGATTATCATTCCAGCTCCCACGCATTCACGCAGACGACTCGTGCAGACATTGCAAAGTAGCACGCACTCACCCAGCCAGGCGTCGCCTCCATGTTTGATAAGGGTCAAACAGGCTCTCACACAGCACTAGTCCATACTGGACAACCAGTTGCAGGGATGATTCTCTTTGACCCGCCTTTATCTGTACAAAATAAAGGTTTGAACACCCACATCTACAAAGCAGCCTCAGCACAGACACATCAGTTTGTTGTTTGGGGGGGGGGGGTTAACATGCAAACACAACAGGTCAGCTGTAAACTTGGGCTACTTCTGGGTGAGAGGACACGTATCTTAAATGCATATCACATATCTGCAAAGTTTGGTTTAAATGGCACAAACTAATCTTTGCATGCATGCAAATACTGAGCATGTGAGTCATGTCCCATCATAAATCTCTGATCTCTGTATCATATTTGAGCTGGAGTTTATAATATGGCCTTACCTGGTCCAAACAAAAATTCAAAATCTTGATGGTTTCAAAAACAAAACCAGGGGTCTTGTCTGGGTCGATGTTCTCCATATTCCTAGAAGCAGAGACGAGTGTGAAATTTAGTTTTAAGGAAATCGGTCTGATGCTTGCCCAGCATGCAGCATCTGCACTGGAAATGATGGCAAATGTAATAAAAAAAAAAAAAGATGCCAGTTCCATTTGTCAAAAGTGCCTCTTTTCTGAATGTTACAGGTTTAATATTTAATAAAAATAAATTAATCAATATGAGCTTAGGCACATTTTTGTGTCGGATATATTGTTACTAACTTTACTGTTACTAACTAACTAATTTCTATGATTAGTATTATTACAATTTAGAAGAATTGCTAAATGACCTGGAACTTGAGAGTCCAGTCCAGACCAGTACAAATTTGCTCTCATGTTTATTAGCATAATAACCACAACAGCCACTCTACAAAACACATTTACAGTCATGCGATGGAACAGATACACAACAGGCTTGGCCCTCACCTGCACACAATGATGAAGAACTTGATGAGGAGAAGGGGGTGTGGGGTGCTGCCGTTTTCCTCTGCAGCGCCAGAGAGGTGAGTTGTGCTGTCCCAAAGCTGAGTGCTGAGAAACACCAGAACCTCCCTGGGGAGCAAGGGCACCTCCGAGCTGCTCTCCTCCAACCTGGGAGACGGAAGAGGGTGCAAAGCGATGTGGGATGGGATGGGAGGCAGTAGCAAAGGGTGCCAGAATAACATGCATTTCTAAAGAGTATCACCACAGAGGTCAAAGCTCATCCTGCTCTGGGTGAATCGATACCCAGTGGGAGTTGCTCGCTGTGTAGTTTGTGTAAATGAAATAACTGCTACTACTCACCTCCGAGGCTCCAGTGACTGCACATCAATGAGTCTCTCAAAGGATGCCACGAAAGCCTCCAACCACTGCTGCAGATAGCTCACATCCTTCTACAGGAGGGAGGAAAGAGCGTGTGAGGGAACCAAGCCACTTTCATCGACCCAGGCTCATGTACGGTTTGAAAACTGCCCCGTATGCACACAGCATACGTCAAAGCGACACTTGAATATGCTTTTCACTGCGCTCAGTTGTCGTACTACTACAGAAGAAGGCGATTCAGGCCGGGCCTGTTGTTGTAACAGGATGTTGCAAAGTGAAACACATGAGCCAATTCTTTCCTTTTACAAAACAAAGAGGGTTAAAGAAAAAGAAACGTTCTCCAAAGCTGTAGCGTTCAATTATACACAACTCAGCACAGAGCAAGATCAACCTGTGTGTGTCCTTATCGTATACAAGACACCTGTGCAT